>NC_064284.1:27031296-27054357 GCF_019186545.1 Solanum stenotomum
AAAAGAATAGAAATGGGACAGCAGCTAATTCAGCGTTTTTACCAAAAACGGACGATCTACAGTAAAATCTAACAACACCACAATGTTCTCCTCGAAAAACCACTCAAGATAGCCTCAAAAATCACCAAAATCGGATCTAAAATGGCTAAGGAAACAAGTCTCAAAAATTCCCAAAATCAAGTTCACAAAAAGGGTCTGGCAGCAGGTGTTTTTTGAAAATTACCTCAAACGGGGACTCCAAATCACTATCCGAGATCACCAACGCGTTGTCCTCGAAAAATCTCACAACTTAGCCTTTTGGATCACCCAAATCGGTTGAGAGATGAGAGAGAGATGAGGGTTTGAAGTTTGAGAAATATGGCTGATTTTTCTGCATTTATTGCAGAAAATCTGCAATTTTCCCAAAACTTAAAATTCCGACGGGGTGCTCCGAGCTCGTTCGGAATCCCGTGCACACAAACAAGATATGCAACCATACCAAATTCGATATTTCAGACTCAACGGCGCAGTCGAAATTTCCATCAGAGGTCATTTCGATAAAACGTGGGTCCCACTTCCAAAAGTCCTTTTAAGTCAAAACCCACAAAAGGGCTCGGATAGATATCGAAAACCTCCAGACACAAAATAAGGGTCAATCTAGACCAAACTCGACATTCCAGAGCTAACCACGCTGATGGNTGAAGTTTGAGAAATATGGCTGATTTTTCTGCATTTATTGCAGAAAATCTGCAATTTTCCCAAAACTTAAAATTCCGACGGGGTGCTCCGAGCTCGTTCGGAATCCCGTGCACACAAACAAGATATGCAACCATACCAAATTCGATATTTCAGACTCAACGGCGCAGTTGAAATTTCCATCAGAGGTCATTTCGATAAAAAGTGGGTCCCACTTCCAAAATGACCCTTCCGGAGCTGATGGAATGGTCAGAATTGGATTCCGATGTCATCTTCTTGAACTTTTGATCGAAAATGATCGTTCAAGGTTTATAAGCTCTAAAACACAAAAATTCACACCAAGACCAAACGAACGACTAGGTGACCGAACTGTCAGTCCCAGCAAGTCATAAATGACTTGGGGTTGCTATAGGAACGCTCTAAATGACACACAGAAGGCAAGACACAGAAATGACCAAGAGGGTCATTACAGAATACAAGTTGTATGTTGAAATCAAGATTTTATTTTGAAATGCAGCTATATAAAATCTACACCAATCCCATATTTGTTAAATTTCAAATCGAAATAGAGGGGATGTTCTCATGTTTAAGAACAGGACAAGTAGGTATTGATGGGTCAATCATAACATACATCGTTAAGGAACGTGAAGTTGAGAATGTGAATGAAGCAAAAGATTATGAGGTTACGTTTAATACAGCTGTTGCCAATGTTCTTTGTGCATGTGGTTTATTTAACCTGGAGGGCTTCCTGTGCAGGCACACATTAAGTCAGAATGGTTTCAAGGAGATCCCACCTCACTACATTCTTTCACGCTGGAGAAAGGGTATTCACCGTAGCTATGTTCTTGACTACTGCTGCAATTTTATTGACACCAAGATTCCAGTTCACAGGTATGATAATTTGTACAAGTGTGCTGTGAAGTTGGTGGAGGAGGGGAGAAAATCACATGAACGATACAAGTTCACCTTAGAATTGTTGGGGGAGATATTGAACCAGAGTTAATTTGCAAGATCATAACACTCTTTAGCTTCTTAAGAAGAGCTGTGAAATATGTATGTAGTCATACTGAATGTACACTTGTAATATTTTCTTTAAAAACTGAATGAAAAACAGAGTCACTGGTGATATCTTAATTCTCTTCGATTTCTCAACAGCTTTTTAGTATCTTTTTTCCTTTATCATAATTTTAGATTGAGCTCTTAACCACGAGTAACATTCAGATTTAAAACTTCATCTTTTACATGTGCCCAATATGAAATATTTATCATGGAAAAGGTAGCTATAACTAAATTTATACTTGTTACGTATTAACACTTAGAAGAGCAGAAATGCTTAGCTTTTGTAGCTGCCAATTAGTCCCACATCGGAAGAATCTAAGAAGAAGACAACAAGAAGATGGTACAAAAACAAAGGCCCGAATTTTGGATAAGGCATGCCTTTCTCGGCCTTTTGGCTAAGATTAAGTGCAGTATTTGTTCTTATCAGTTTAATATTTGATATTGGTTCACATGATAGTAACTCAATTATTTAAGTGGAGGGTTCATCAAGGTAGCTTGCTACCTGGGCTCTCATGCGTTGCACTACTTCATGGGCCTGGCGCACCCCACCAAATCTAGTTCAATTTTTTAAGGCCTAGTTTAATTTATAAATAAGCCCATCAAAACATGTAATTTTGGTCTAATTGCTATTTTTACTGTAACAATGTTCCATCAGTTTACATTGTGTCGAGTCTGAAAATTAGGATTTAATCTTTCCAGTATAATCTTAAGAGAGATCGAGTGAAGAAAATTCAGATTACCCACTTTATAAATTGAGGAGTATTCATTTAACCTGAAGTGTCCAAGTTTTCGAAAGTGTAAAAAGCTCTGAAATTATTTTGTTGCACAGAGTGGGTATGGGTATCAGAGGTGAAATTTGTAGCCTATCAGATCTTGGAATTTGGATGACTGAAAACTTGAGTGCAACGCAAATGTCGGCAGGTTTAACAAGACTAATAGCACGCAAGAAAGCAGTCAGAAATTTGGTTGAATAATTTACAGTCATAATAATGTATCTTATATTAATATTGCATAAAATCACAGTAAAAGGACTGAGGCTATTAAGAGGCTATGAACTGATTGATTTTGCACAGGAAAAAGGTGACGCATCTGAAATTGATAAACAGCTTTGATACACAACTCCTCTTTGTTGGAATATCAACGCCAGTGGGATCAACTCAACATTCAGAGACCAACACATAAATACAAATTAACTTGAACATCCTATAACACCACTAGCATAAAAGACGTCTGGATGAAAGTGTCGAGGGATAGAGTTGCATTGCTGAGCCTGCTGCAAATGCATTTTCAAAGAATAATTGTTGACCTCCAAAGATGACCATGAAGTCAGTAATTAATATATTAACTAAAATCTCAGACCAATACATTACCCTGAGTGATAAAGTAGTATTTCTCAACCCAAAAAAATAAAAGGAAATCTCCAATGTTTTCTAAAGAGAAAGTCTGCTCTAAGATTCAGCAGTTCAAAGGTTAAGCATATTTTCGAAATTCGATTTTGCAAATATTGAATTATCTTCATGCAAGGATCAAATGGCATTCATTAGAGAGGTTTAGCATTTAAACATTTGTTGTAAGAACGTTGAACACTCTCTCTTCTATTTTGTTTCATGTTGCTAATATATAGCAGTACTTAATTTTCTGTTAAGAGCATTGTGATTAGCTTCCATCTTTCTTCTTAGCGAAGTGTATGCTAGCCTTTCCTCAAGGTGCTACATATATACCTTCTGTAGGAGTCTTTACATTTCAAAAATTACATCTCCCATCTCTTAATAAAATCTTTCTTTATCTTTCTAAATCTTTAGTTTTACCACGATATCCTTTAAAAGCTTGTCCTCAGATGCAAGACTTCTGAATAAGACTTGCATTAAAGGCACTAATATCTTAAAAAAATAATAATTCTGATCTCTTGAGCGAGGTCAACTCGCGAACATGAGCAAGTGACGGATCACTCCTTTTGCGCCAATACTGTTGCGAGACTGGTACTTGACGGCTCACGAGCAACATATAGACAAAGGTTCCCCATCACCCCCTCGCTCTTTTTTGAAGGCCCTTTCAATTCTCTTTCTAGTATGCTTCCTCCATATATAAGAACACTGAACGCCCAGCTTCGCAAAAAGAGGAGGAAAGAGCGTAAACACTCTACTCTAAAAGTTTCAATTGCCTCCCTCTCTCTGCCCTATAACTGAAAAAAAGGAGCATGGCGAAAAGCCAACCTTTTTTCTTTTTTTTTTGATTCGTTTGATTAGGGAAGATCTTAAATACTGAATTAATGAAATTACACCTATATCGCGAAAAAGAGCTGCTTTAGCTTTAGCTCGCACCCTTTCTCCTATGAGGAAAATCACTCTTTCCGATTCATGTTTGGCCCTTCCTGGGTATGGATCACAGTATACCAACGACTTTGTCCTTGAATCATTCTATTTCATATCCGCCGATCTGTGAAAGATACCAAGGAAGAGTAAGATAGATTTAGAGTCTTCTTTGTTGTAATTAAAAACACATCTCCATTTATAGTGCGTTGAAGCAATAAAAATAATATATGAAGCTGCAGCTTTTACCTCGAGAGTTCTCAATTGCTCTTGATATTGAGCAATCAACTGCTTCATGCTGGTTCACTTCCTGGATCCTATCATCATTGTGCTCCTTTTGACCTTCAGCATCATATTTTCCTGGAAAATAAACGGAGAATATAGAAAAATGATAAGCAAAGGTCAATAAACTAGTTTACAACATATACATGAGTAATTAGAGAGTGCAAAAAAGAACTTCCATCCTGCAAATTCAAAACATGTTCTATTAGTTTATCAGAAGTGCAAAAAAAAAAAAAAGTACAAAGAAAATTGAAATAAGGAATGATAGTCAAAGAGGAGACCTTTGTAACAAAAAGCCTTTTAACACGAAACATTATTTATTAGAAAAACATGTCACCATATCATGAGAAAATCTAAACAAAAAATATATTTATGAGAAAAAAATGGCAATGTGAAGTGAATTCATATTGCCTTGTCCAATTTATAAGAGGACAACCTGCATATGAAACCCTCGTAAATGAATGATTTTAAAGGTTGAAATTAAAAAGGACCAATTGTGATTAAACTTCATTAAGAAGTGGAAAGTGGTAAGTTCTAACTATGCGTTTGGTCTATTTTAGTGAAGGGAAAAACGGTTTGTTAATTTGTTATGGATATTCGTAATCTAACTTTTAAGTTTTAACTTTGAGATTTTCTTTTTTAGAATCATACAGAAGATAGAAGATAGAAAATGAAAAAAATATAGAAATAGATATTCTAGAGTCGTCACATTTTTTTACCCTTTATGGGTGCTCTCTTTTGTAATTGGCACCGTATTCATTTTTTTTTATGATACAAACCCTAAACTTTTTATTTCTTTGCAAAGCAATAAAATAATACAATCATAAAGAAAAAAAAGTAAGAATAATAATAATAATAATAATAATAATAATAATAATAATAATAAAAGAAATGATATTATTATTTTACCTTTTTTCTCTTATATAGAAATGAGACTTTTGGTGTACGAACACCGTAATAGATTGTTGTACCAAAAGCAAAGTAAGTTGTACAAATTCACACTATTTGATAGACACGTGGATTCAAAAAAAAATTACTCTCTCCGTTTAAAAAAGAATGACCTAGTTTGATTTGAAACAGAGTTTAAGAAAAGAAAGAAGATTTTTTAATCTTATGATTCTAAATTAAAATTATGTCAAATGTACCAAAATTCCCTTTAATCTTATGGCAACATGCCATGTGAAAAATTAAAGTTAAAATGTTGCAAAAAAAAAGTATTCTTTTTTAAACAGACCAAAAAGGAAATCAGGCCACTCTTTAGCACTCTACGAATTGACACTATTTGATAGTTCCTACAATTCACACGTGGATTCATTTTTTTTTTGTGAAGCACTTTAATCTACAAATTCTTCTTAGTTGCTTCAGAAGAAAGGCAGAAATTGATGAGTAAAGCGTATGTTTGCTCACCCGCCTGACTTATATTTATAATATAGAATAATCACAATTACAATCCTATTACAACTACAATACATAGAGATCAACTCTAACACCCTCCCTCAATCTGAATGGGAAGAGTGAACGTGAAGATTGGCAGTTAAATCACGAAAACGTGAAGAGGCTAATACTTTGGTAAACAAATCAGCAAGCTGCTTAGATGTATGGACATGGGAAACCACTAAATCACCGTGACTAATCTTTTCACGAACAAAATGATAGTCCAGAGCAACATGTTTTGAACGGGAGTGAAAAACGGGATTGGGAGTGAAAAACTGGATTGTGAACTAGATGAATGGCTCCAATATTGTCACATTTAGCAGATACCGGAGAAGTAAGAAAAACACCAAGATCTCGAAGAATATATTGGAGCCAAGTAGCTTCAGCAGTGGCAACAGCAAGAGCTCGGTACTCTGCTTCGGTACTTGAGCGTGCAACAGTAGGTTGTTTCTTAGCAGACCAAGAGATAAGATTAGAGCCAAGAAAAATACAAAAGCCAATTGTGGATCGTCTAGTGGCTGAACAACCAGCCCAATCAAAGTCAGAGAAAACAGTAAGCGACAAGGAAGAATTCTTATACAACTGTAAGCCCCAATCAATTGTGCCAGCGAGATATCGAAAAATGCATTTTACCGCTTGAAGATGCAATTGTCGCGGCTGGTGAAGAGACTGAGAAGCAAGGTTGACAGCAAATTCAATGTCCGGCCTAGTAAAACACAAATATTGTAGACTCCCAACCATTTGACGATAAATAGAAGGATCTTCAAGCAAAGGAGAAGTAGTAGAATTCCAATCCAACTTATTGTGAAGTGGAGTTAGCACTGGTTTACACTTATCTAATTTGAAGCGATGAAGAAGTGAAGTAGTATAACGATGTTGAAGTAAAAGAAGTCCCAAAGAGTTGCATTTCAATTCAATGCCAAGGAAGTAGTCAAGTTGTCCCAAGTCCTTCATAGAGAATTTGAAACTCATTGAAGAGATGAACTCGGATACTAAGGACTTAGAAGAGCCAAAAACTGCTATATCATCCACATAGATTAAAAGAATAATCCAATCAGCCCCCGAGTGAAAAATGAACATGCTATGGTCTGAAACACATTGCTTAAATCCTAGATCAAGAAGGAAACGAGCAAGACGATGGAACCAAGACCTTGGAGATTGTTTAAGACCATAAGGAGCATGCTGCAACTTGCACAGATAATTGGGATAATCTGGATGTTCAAAGCCCTTAGGTTGAAGCATATAAACAGTCTCGGATAACTCACCATGCAAGAATGCATTTGACACATCAAGTTGGTGCATATACCAATTTTTTTGAAGAGCCAAAGATAAGACCAAACACACTGTGCTAGGCTTAACGACAGGAGCAAAAGTCTCAAAATAGTCCACCTCGGGCTGCTGCGAAAAACCTTGAGCCACTAAACGAGCTTTAAATCTTTCAACAGAACCATTTGCACAAAACTTGATCCGAAACACCTATTTGTTGCCAACAATATTTGCATTTGGAGGAGGCGGCACCAAGGTCCAAGTTTTGTTGTGGACAAGAGCATCAAATTCAGAACTCATTGCCTGCAACCAACGAGAGTCTTTACAAGCTTGAGAAAAGGAAGTAGGTTCGGATAAAATGGAACATGTGGAAGTTGTTAAGGAAAAAAGGACGCGCGGCTTGAGCGATCCTGTTTTAGAACGAGTGACCATATGATGAGTTTGAGGATTAACAATGGGTGATTGTGAGGGAGATAGTTAGAGATTATTAGATGGAGAAAGGGTCTTCATGGAAGAGGCATGAGATGAAATATCTCGTTCAAGAGGAGCAGCAGAGGAGGGATCCAAAGTGGAGACTACAGGTAGTTGGATGGGAGTAACGCTACTAGTTGAAGGAAGAGAATTGGTAGAGGTATTCCCCTGATGTAAAGGAGTCTGGAGACTCCTATTTGGAGAAGGAAGCTGCGAAATAAATGGAGTTTGAGTACTCCTAATTGAAAAGTGATCCCGAGTAGGTAAAATCAGACTACTACTACTTTTTGAATCCTCCAAAATGAGTGATATGAACGGGAGAGGTAAAAGACTTAGAATTATCAAAAATAGATGGGAATGAGCTAGAATTGGGTGAAGAAGTTGGCGGAAGAGTGGGAAACATACTCTTAAATGGGAAAGAGTCTTCAACAAAATGAACATGCCGAGAGATGAGAATTCTATTTGAGCAAGGATCCAAACATTTAAATCCTTTATGTTTATTTGATGAACCAAGAAACAAACATGGTTTAGATCAAGGGTGGAACTTAGAGCACTTATTAAATGCCACAAAGGGACAACATAGACACCCAAACACACAGATTGAATCGTAATCAGGGATATGGCAATAAAGTAGTTCAAACGGAGATTTATAATGCAACACTGGAAGATGGGTTACATTGATAAGAAAGACAACATATAAACAATCATCACCCCAATATTTAAAAGAAATAGATGCTTGAAAAATAAGACAACGAAGAACATTAGCAATATGTCTATGTTTTCTTTCTGCCCTACCATTTTGAGCAGATGTGTGACGACAAGAAAAACGATGAATGATGCCATTTTGCTGGAAAAAGGATTTAAAGTATTGGTTAACATATTCTCCACCCCCATCAGATTGAAAATAGGAAATAGATGTGTGAAAGATATTTTTAACCATTGCATGAAACTCTTTGAACTTTTTGAAGGATTCAAATTTTTCACGCGTCAAATAAATCCAAGAGAATTCAGTATGACCATCAAGAAATAAAATATAATAATGATAGCCAGAATTTGAGGCAATAGGAGCATGCCAAACATCCGAATGAACTAAAACATATGGAGAATTTGCATTCCTACTAGATATTCTAGTTTGTTTGCCTAAATGACAAACATTACAAGAATTATTGCAAAAGGAAGAAGTACTACTAATCAATTTTCTAGAAACTAACGAACGTAAAGATTGGTGACCAGGATGTCCCAAACGTTGATGCCAAGAAGAAGCAAGCACAACACTAGCGATGAGACCAAAATTGGAGGATCTGGATGAAGCAATGCGGATGGGATAAAGAGATCCAGTATTGTTACAACGGAGCAGTGTATTATTGTTCTTCTTGTCCTTAACAAAAAAGTCAGAATCAGTAAATTGAATGAAACAATTATTATCGGCACATAAACGTTGAATAGAAAGTAAATTTTTAGCAAGGGAAGGAACATATAAAACATTCTTTAGGACAAGAGGTTTAGAGGTTGTAGGAAGAATAGAGGAACCAGTAGAGTTAATGGAGAGAAGAGTACCATCGCCAACCATGACCTGAGAAGAACCAGAGTATGGAGTATGAGAAGTAAGGGTAGAAGGATTATTTGTCATATGCGCCGATGCTTCAGAATCCGGATACCAAACTGTTGGGTGAACCTCCTCCAAATTCATAGCAGCAAATGATTGAGGAATATTGTTAGCTACAAAAGAGTGATTGAACCTGTTTCTACACTCCAAGGCAGTATAGTTATAGTGAAAACATATTTGACACTGTTTAGCCAGAGTAAATGGTGGTCGTCCCAAAATACCATTAGCGGGTGAAGGATGTCGAATATTATTTTGAAAATTCGACCATGAAGAATTATTGGATCCTCAACCCCTACCATATTGTCCTTTGTTATTCTTGCCACAACCTCGGCCATGTGAGTGTCCTTTCACAGGTTGCTGTCCGTGAGGGGACGATGCAACAAAATTGGTTTGCCCATGAGTTGTCACAAGCAAGGCAAAATTAGGATTTGATTCTTCTGAAGAAATTGTACTAACGTGGGCTTCTTCTGTGAGGAGAAGTGGTCATAACGCAATAAAAGTAGGAAGCGAGCCAATGACATTTAATCCAGACACAAAAGTACGATAAGATGAAGATAGACCTTGCAAAGCCTGAGTGACTAAATCGTCATCCGTCAAAGGCTAGCCAATTGCCCTTAGAGAGCTGACAATCGAGTGAAGTTGAAGATAATCCTCCATAGAAAGAGAACCTTTCTTAAAATTTTGAAATTTGGACTTAAGATGAATGGAGGAGGAAGAAACTTGATCCAAATACAGTGAGGCTAAAGTGTCCCAAGCTTCTTTAGATGTCTCACAAGAATAGTTCAAAAGTGTATCAAGAACTGTCGTCGAAAGTGTTGCATTAGTCCAACTCAATGCAATAGTATCACATTGAATCCATAATTTATATTCTTCATGATTTGGCGATGGACACAATATTTTTCCCTCTACAACGGACAGCAAATTATAACTTTTCAGAACTGTGACAAAAACCTTCTTCCAAGTAAGGTAATTGACATATGTCAATTCAATAGGGACAAAACGTTTGATATTAGAAATTGTTGGAGGGGGAACGGGAAGACCAAGGGAAGATTGATTAAAGGTTTGTTGAGTAGAAGAGGTGGAGGATGTTTCTGGGGCCATTGGAAAAAAAAAAGATAGGAAGAATCGTATATGGCTCTTGATACCAAGAAGAAAGGCAGAAATTGATGAGTAAAGCGTATGTTTGCTCACCCGCCTGACTTATATTTATAATATAGAATAATCACAATTACAATCCTATTACAACTACAATACATAGAGATCATCTCTCTCAAAGAAAATTTTTCCCCTTTTGATGGTGTGAAGAAGGTAGGTTACGAGTTCACTCCGCTTTCAATTTTTTCTACGAAATTTATGCGTATGTTCAATTTTATACTTGCTGCTTCAGTTCGAGCATGTTCAATAATTTACATGGAGTAGAATTAATGCTTGTTGTTTCAGTTACAAGCTTCATATAGAATAAGACAAGATTATCTTTTGTGCATATTTTTAATTGTTGTTGGCTGATGTTAACAAATTCAGTTTGTAACAATTATTGAGCTTTATTATCCTTGAGGTGATTAATTAAACTATACTAAGAAAAGCTAATAAAGATATTGTCCTTTCTGTTAGAGCATTTTGAAGATCATTGATAAAGTCAATATTTTTTTAAAAAATACTCCCCCTAATTACTTGTCCATTTTTGAATTGACACACCTATTAAGAAAACAATAATTGTTATAATGAGTTTACCATTTTATCCATATTAATTATGAAGTGAATAAATTAAAAACTTAAGATTTTCAAGAAGTTCTACATTTTTCAAAATAATAAATTGAGGGTATAATAGATAAATTTTTTTTGTCCTTTCTTGATTTGTCAAAATGAACAAGTAATTAGGGACAACTAAAAAAGAAAAAGTGGACAAGTAATTAGGGACAGAGGGAGTATTGCTTTAAACTACACAAAGTTTTGCCTAACATGATTTGGAATTGCAAAGTCAATTGCAAAACAGAAGATTTCTCATGTCTCTTTTAGTCCCAAAACTTGTGGCCTAAACTAAATTGCTGAGAGAGATCATACCAAAACTTGTAGCCTAAAAGAAAATCTGCAACAATGCACTAATTTAAGAAAGTCGGAGGTCTTATATCCATTTAGTGATTTTAGCATGCAACGAGGGAAGACATGATCCGTACAAGCTTACTATTATTTTCTAAGTCAAAATACTATGAAATTGGAACTGGTAAAATTAGTTACTCAATATTGTCCTATGATTGAATTGAGAAAGGCCTGCCAATATTGATTTATAAAGTTCTATGAGGTCACTTCTATTCGAGCAAATTAAAGAAACTCTTCCAATATAACTTTCGTTTCGCTTAGCTGTGAACTGAAGAGCCCACCGTTGAGACTTTCTATTACAAAACACATTCCTTTCCTTCCCTTTGACAGTATGTACGGTTTACAACACTTTGTAAATGTCACAAGTTCTTCCAGTTCTAACAAGACTTGAAGAAAGGTGGACACTAAGGAAACCAGAGAGCAATACAAAAGTTTGAACACATGTAAAGTCAAAGCTGCACCACTCCTCACAAATTGCTAGATGAAAAAAATATTAGGTTACTAATTAACGATATGTATATATTATATTATATACCATATGTATTTATTTCAGTGTGGTTCGATTTTTTTTAATAATAGAGTCTGGAAGCTCCGAATGTGAAAGAATTCTTAATAGAAATCATAGGTTTTCCCTCGAGTTATCTGAGTTGACACATTTTTTGGTAGTGCAGTAACTGAAGCAAAATAGTGAGGGGTCATGATATGATATTTACAGGTTCTGTTGATCTTTTAAAAATTGTTTCTCTAGCGATGTGAATTTTTGTATGCTTTATATGATATATCTATTTGAGTAGGCTTTATGTATAATTTTTTTCTAGTGAATTTCTACCACCACCTTCATTTTGTCCCTTTATGATAACAATTGTATATTAAATAAAATTTAAGATTTTAGAAAACATAAAAAAAAACCAAATTGTTGGGCCCTTGCCCCGTGCGATGCGCGGGCCTCCCTTATAGTACTACTATATAGAAGAGTTAAGTTTGGAGAAGACCAGTGTTAAACTAAATAACTCTGTGAAATAGTGGCAAAATGATAATTTAGTGGGTATCATCAAGTGCTTTCTTAACGTGTCACCTCAGTGACTTTTATTTCCAGCACAGTTCTAGAAGCATGTTCATTTCACCCTTGTTATTTCATATGTTCTTTCATAGTAGTTTCCAATACTCTTCATGTGTACAAGCCGTTTCAACGAATTCTCAATATTTATTGTTAAATTCATGGTTAAGTTGTTATTTTATTTTTTTCAATGTCTTAATTTATGTGATATAATTTAACGTCGTACAATTTTTTCTTTTTAAAAAATAACTTTTAAATTTGTGATCTAAAATAAGTCATAGATTTTTGTGTAATAGATTATTTTATTAAGAGTAAAATAAGTATTTTAAAGTTGAATGGCTACTAGATATGAAGATATAATGTATATATTTTTAGGACTGATTAAAAAGGAAAATGAAACATATAAATTAAATCAAAGGGAGTATAACCTTTATGGCACTTGCATCCTTCTCTGGTTTCATCTCGTGGTTTATTATTTTCTAAATTTTTCTTTGAACGAAATCATTGCTTTGAACAGACAAACTCTTGACCAATTGTTGATTTATCTTTTCTTGACTTAGTCATACGACCTCGACGCACACAGTGGAGGAGCCACACACAATTGAGAGGTGTCGACTGACACCCCTTCGTCGGAAAATTACACTGCATAGCTAGATAAAAATATATTTTTTTATGTATATATATTACATATTGACACTCCTCAACTTCTACACGATTTAACTTCTTTATATTTTGACACTCCTTAGTTGAAATTTTGGCTCCGTCATTGGACGCACACTAAAACCACTACGATGAATATAATCAACATAAAATTTAAATGAATCATCAAGTGACCGAAAATTCTATAGGGGTCTCTTGAATTTCCAACTCCTATTTCAGAAACAATCTGTCTTGTTTCTTCCATATCACTTTCTTGTAATAGAACTTCAACTTCTGTATGTTGCTCATCTAAATTTGAGGTTTCTATTAATGCTGCAAAATAATTTATGAATGTTAGATAGCTTACAATTATGAATATGTCTATTTATTTATTCAACACTTCCTTTATTAAAATAAGTTGTCTTTTTTTTTTTCACCATTAAAATAAGTTGTCTAATGGTGTAGAAATTTAATACATCTACAGTGCACAGATTTTAAACTCAGTTTTGTGCACTGTCAGTGTATTAAATTTCTACACCATCAGGTAATTTTCACCTGCTATAGCATGTTACTTATTTTTCCCTAATCCTTTTAAAAAATATATAAAATTAAAATTAGCTTCCTTTTCTCTCTCTCCTTAAAATTAAAATCCTCTGTCTCCATCCCTCTAAAATAGGGAGTTGATATTTAGTATTGTATTATATAAAGAAAATTGTACACTTTCTTATTGATTTTTTTTTACAATACATGTAATTTTATAGAGTTATCTTTAAATGTTTATTATTTTATCAACAGTTTATATTATTCTAATAAATCATATAAATTATTGAATTACTAAAATGTACAATTTATACCATGTTGATCTTTTTAATGGCTTTTGGTTTCTCATTGTTTATTGTACTAACTTTTCTCAAAGGACATGCAAATTGGCTTGGAGGTTCCCTTTGCTTACTATATCAAGTTATTTTCTCGATTATTGTATACAAAATATGAAATAAAGTCATAATATATTTTCTATCATTTATAGTGTTATTAAGAATAATGTGGTAATTCATTTTAATTTTCATAAAAAGAAGGTAATTATTTTCAATTATTAAAGACTTGCATAGACACTCAATAGTGTATCTAACATTTGTTTGGAAATAGACACTCGATTATTGTATACAAAATATGTGCTTTTGTTTTATCAAGATCTGAAAATATGTTAATACAAATGATACTTGTAATTTTATTAACTATCTCTTACAAAATTATCAAATGCAGTTTTAAAAAATACCATTAAATATTATTTATTTAAAAAAATTTAACTCTTTCCTTGGGATCTTTTCGTAAATTGAACTTGCAACCTTACCGTTGGAGATAGAAGATGCTTACGACTTGAGTATCCAATTCAATATTTCGTGTTTGTATGGTGTTAATACAAGTATTCAAACATATAATTAATCTTTTGATGGTAATTAGCGCAACTTAAACAAATTAGAAGTTTTGTTTTATATTATAAAAATAAAAATGGACAGATTATCAAAAATTGTGACTCTTATATGATTTTCTGTCATGTGTAGTTATAAAATAATAAAAAATATTTTATTTTCAAGACATAGTTAAATACAATAAATATAATTTAAAATTAGTAAAAATTAAAGGAATCCCATAGTGTAAGATATAAATTACATCCTATCCCAACTAATTTACATTTTACAAAAAATCCTTTAAAAAGGTAGGCGAATGATACATAGCTACCATTTCGATACATTATAACTGATACAAGGTAAACAAATTATTGTTGCGCTAAAAAAGAAAAAAAAGCGTAATAATTAATTTTGTTAATTTAATTAGCTTGATTTACGCCTAACTGATCCTAAACAATCCATATCTTAATAGGTAATCTACTCAGACATTACAAATTTTAAAATTATATCTTCTACATTGAAGAACAATTTTTGAACATCCATCGATTTAGAAAAAGTGAGAAATACAAATAAAACTCTAATTTTTGTTGATATAAGATGAATATATCAATTTTACTGAGGCATTCAGGAATTTGGGTCACGAAGTGAAATATGAAAGTTACAAAGGTGACCGAATCATTGTTGGACAATCAATTTCATTTTTGAATCTTAAAGCAGTAATTTCAGCCGAGTTGGATATCAATGTATCAAGCAAAAACATTGAAATTCGTTCTATCGTAGAAGGTAACTCGTCTCCGATGAAAATTAAGAACGACAAGTGAAAAAAAGTGAGCCAGGATTTGCAATGTATCCATTATGCATTGACACAAGTGAAAATATTGGCGGTGATGTACATAACTTTGATGGAACATGCGGAGAAATTACGTGTGTAGAAGGCACAACACAGGATACAGAAGCTCTTGTGGTGGTTGAATCAAGAATTTGTGATTCGTATTATATTCCAGAATTGGAAGTTACAAATTACATAATTGATTCAAATAGTATAGAGGTGAAGACAGGTCAGTTATATAAGGATAAAGCAACACTCGTAGATGTGATGACGAAATATAAGATAAAGAACAACTTCAATTGCAAAGTAAAGAGATCTGATAGACAAAGGTATGAGAGTATTTGATTTGTTTTGTGAAGAACTGTGTTTGAATTCTTTAGATCTATAAATGGTGATACCATTATTTTGTTTTAATGTATGATACATTATTAATTAGAAAGTCCATGATTTTGATTTTTATTTAGTTTGTTGAATATGATTTGTGGTAGATTGATAATGATACATTATTTGTTGATACATTAAGTTAATATTGTTGATACGTTAAGATAATACTGCTGAAACATTAAAGAATTTAATCGCAACAATCATGTAGCCGATACATTCCAAAATTTTATGATACATGATTCATNAAAGCAGTAATTTCAGCCGAGTTGGATATCAATGTATCAAGCAAAAACATTGAAATTCGTTCTATCGTAGAAGGTAACTCGTCTCCGATGAAAATTAAGAACGACAAGTGAAAAAAAGTGAGCCAGGATTTGCAATGTATCCATTATGCATTGACACAAGTGAAAATATTGGCGGTGATGTACATAACTTTGATGGAACATGCGGAGAAATTACGTGTGTAGAAGGCACAACACAGGATACAGAAGCTCTTGTGGTGGTTGAATCAAGAATTTGTGATTCGTATTATATTCCAGAATTGGAAGTTACAAATTACATAATTGATTCAAATAGTATAGAGGTGAAGACAGGTCAGTTATATAAGGATAAAGCAACACTCGTAGATGTGATGACGAAATATAAGATAAAGAACAACTTCAATTGCAAAGTAAAGAGATCTGATAGACAAAGGTATGAGAGTATTTGATTTGTTTTGTGAAGAACTGTGTTTGAATTCTTTAGATCTATAAATGGTGATACCATTATTTAGTTTTAATGTATGATACATTATTAATTAGAAAGTCCTTGATTTTGATTTTTATTTAGTTTGTTGAATATGATTTGTGGTAGATTGATAATGATACATTATTTGTTGATACATTAAGTTAATATTGTTGATACGTTAAGATAATACTGCTGAAACATTAAAGAATTTAATCGCAACAATCATGTAGCCGATACATTCCAAAATTTTATGATACATGATTCATTATTTATTTATTTATTGAATCTGATAAAAAATAATTGTGTTGGTCGTTAATTGTAACACCCCGTATTCGAAACAGACCAACAATGTAGATTTTGAGAAGTTGCAGGTGCAACCCACGATTGCCATCCACAGAACGTAGGTCAGACTACGGCCTGTGCTGGTGGTCCGTGGTTCACCACTGCAACCCCTCCACAAACCCAGCTCAGAAAATCGGCTAAGTCTCGACCCACGGACAGACCCACGGTCCGTGGATCGATGTCCCCTTTACCCAGCCTCTGACGTAATGACAGCTGACCAGCATGGACCGTCGTTCGATCCACAGTTCGTAGGTCTGACCGTAGGTGAGGGTCAGCAGCCAGTTAGAGAAAAATTATTGATTGGGTCAACTTCAAATAGTCATAACTCTTAGCACAAAAGGAATTATGTGTCCCATGACCTATGATATGATAGATAACTAAATTCTCTTTCCAACGCCACCGAGTTTGCTAAAATTCTACCTCCGAGTAAAAAGTTATGCTCGTTTTAGTGAAGCCCTATCGGGTAGACTTGACCTATGACTCCAATCTACGGACCGTAGATTGACCTACGGCCCGTAGGTCCCGTCCGTCGATCACTCCGACAGCAGTTAAGTCAGGGGTCTTTTGGTTTTTTCCTATTTCATTGGACCCCTAAGCTATGTCGTTTAGACCCTAAATTATGAGGTTTTAGTCATTTTAAGCCTAGAAACATAACTAGAACTTATCTAAGTTAAATCATTCACCAAAACTTAGAGAAATTAGAACGTAAGACGAGAAAGGAGTCAAGAATCCTAGTTCAAGAACACAACAAGGTCCCATCAGTTCTAGCCCTGAAATCGAAAGATTTCTCCATGGAATTCATCACTAGGTATGTGGGATTTCACTAGTGGGTTCCTTCTGCCCATTAGGTCCCTAGAACTAAGTCAGTTTCTTGATTCTCTTACTATGAACAGACTTAGGGTTTCTAGAATTTTAGCAGATTATCATGAATTACTTATGAATATGTCTAATTCAAATTATCATGTTTGTACTCAGTTTATTGCATGAATTTCAGAACCGTAGCTATGTATTTCTCTAGTTCTTGAACTACACATGCTAGGTTAGATATTTCAGTTATTCAGATATACATGCCCCAGTTTTGAACGCCACATTATCACTATATTTCAGCATAAACCCTATTTTGAGTTATAAATCTTGAGAAGCTTTTTTTAAGACAACACTTGAGTTTTAAACTAAGTTTTTGAGAAAGTTAAGATGGATTTTGAGAAAGAGCTTCTAAAACATGATTAGTATGGTATCTAGATATACCATCAATGTTTGTGCAGTATGACTTCCCAAGTCATCAATAATCATAGTATAATATAATTTTGAATTGTTTTCTAACAAAGAGTTTTCAAGTATGAGTATCTGCATGTCAGTATTTTGAGCTATTCAGTATTCAGTCATAGTGTATTCAATTATACATGCCTCAGTTTATGAATGCATCATTATCAGATTAATTGTTGCATTCTCAGATTGCATGTTCAGTATTGAGCTATCCATTATATACATAAACTTAGTTATAATATGTTAACCACTTAATCTATTGGGAGTAACATAATACCGAGTTGGACTAGGGTTCAACGTACCCATATAGTCCCAAAACTACGAGCCACGTAGGTGTAAGTCTCCTCTGTGAGAAATATCAGTTAGTGATCACGCCAGTCATGTATCTATACCTTTGGTTAGGTATATTGGGTCCTCTCGATGGGGCGTATACATCGGACTCCATATTTAGCTCATGTGGTTTTATTATCAGTTATTAGTAGCTCCCACAATTCAGTCAGATTCAATTGCATTGACCGTGTATCAGTATATTCAGTATTCAATCTCAGCATGTTATACATTGGTAATTGCATATAGTTAGCTCAATATTCAGTAACTATATCATGTTCAGATTATATCATTGCTTATTTGTTTTGTTCAGTTATATGTTATTTCAGCTGTATTCTATCCTGCACTCTCAGTACCTTTCAAGTACTAATGCATACTCTGCGCTACATCTTCTCGTGATGTAGGTTCAGGTTCTCAGCATCTGATACGCTCAAATTACACCTCCTTACAGAAGTATAAGCGATCGTTATCAAGTAAAGAACCCAACTTGTAGGTTGGGATCGATTCCACGAGGAAATGGTTTAGACTTTACTTTAACTAACAATTATATTCAATTAGTCAAATTATTTCCAGAAACAGGTAATAAAAAGGGGGTTGTGCTTGTGTGAAACAAATAGTAAAAACTTAATAAGTAATCAAAAATCAAACTCAACTTTGGTTGTTATCAAGATAAAAGAAATAACTAGGGTATATGTGTTCCCCACAATCTCATAACGCAGTAATCCTAGTAATAGCAATCCTTTTCTAGTGTATTACATGCAAAGTGATAAGTTAGGTATCTCTAAATCCTTGGTCCGGCATCTAGAGAATCTCACCTCGCACCTTGGTCCGGCTACGTGTGTATAATTTACTAACCCTTACCTTTACCTCATATTATACATCATAATCGATGTTTGACTTAGTTATTACTTCGCACCAATCGACACTAGCCTATTAGATAGTATCACACTAAATCTATGTTGATAATTCTTTTCTTGTTAATTACCTCCTTGGTCTGGCAAGTAGTAACAAAGCGAGTTCTAACGTTGGCCACCGTTAAAAAGACTTCTAAACGAAAGAATTACCAATACATGCAACACACTATTCAAGAATTGCTTATTTACTATTCATACTTTGTTAATCGATCATGGTTCCCACAACCCTAGTTGTGGATTTAGTTACTCATATTGGCAAGAACACAATTCATAATAGTAGATAAAGAAATCATGAACTTACGTAGATAGAATGATAAACCCAGAAATTTAACTTGAATTGCAAAGCCGAAATCTTCAAAACGAACTCGGGAAATCAATAACTGCTAGAGTTGCAAATTAATCTCCAAAGTTACAAAGCAAAAATAGAATAATAATGTCTAACCCCCAAAAACGAGGTTTACATGTCCTATTTATAGAAAACAAATCCTAAATAAAAAAGGAAACAAATTAAGAAAAGTTTTGTTTAGGTACGCGTCTTCGATCCACGAGACTGACTTACGGACCGTCGATGGATCTACGGTCCGTAAGTCCCTTTCGTCACTCGGGACTTAGAAAATATTTCAGCATCCAAAAATCAGCTTCTCTGAAGAAAACGACGGACCAGCAGTACGGACCGTAGATCGACCTACGGTCCGTCAATCCCCTCCGTAGCTCCATACTTAGAATCTTCAAAAATCAGATACTGGAACCCTCGCAGTCTCACTCTACGGATCAACAGTACGTTCCGTAGATCAATCTATGGACCGTCAATGGGCACCGTGGTTCCACACTTGGTTAGATTTCCCTGATTTGTTCTCAATACCATGCCTGCTGATCTACGGTCATAACCTACGGATCGTGAATGGACCTACGGTCCGTAGATCACCTCCGTGGATGCCTTTTTCTGCATTTCCTTCAGCTGTCTCTAAACTTTCGCGCGCCTGAACACCTTTCCTGCAAAACATGATAAAAACACATAAAAACCAATATAAAAAGGCCCTAGACACACACAACTTGTAAGTGAAATGTATTAGAAATACCGTAAGCTCACGGTATATCAACACCCTCAACTTAAATTTGTTGTTTGTCCTCAAGCGACGCACTACAACTCTAAACGACACTTGTATAGAAGCAATCATTTCTAAACTCAAGTAATCACATGGCTCTCTACCTCTTCATTGTTCGGGTGCACATTCGTTCTCTTAGACTCGACAAGCCAACTCATGTGGATCACATCATGACACAGACAAACCAACTCACACACAACAGACACCTTCACACTGTCACCCAGGTACCAACTTTCCAACAATGGAACTAGTGCCCTTACTTCAAACGAAATCCTCTTTTAGCAAAAATTTGATTTCATTCATGGTACAAGGATTTATTCAACACTCATGCTCAGAAGTAATTTCATATACAGTTAGTGCTTACTGCCATAAGCTTGCCCTTATTTTCACTGCTTAGACTCTCCAAACTAGACTTCAGGATCACTATAGGACTTTATTGGCTTGTAACGTAGGCTCAGGGTCAGGTGTGGTACATTTGGGTACTATTTAGTGACTTTCTGCCCTCCTTGTCATTACACTAGGCTTTTAACCTCTTTTTGCCCTATTTTTGTCATATTATTGCTTTACCGCTTTCCCTTGATTTTCTTCAACCACGGATGTGACTTTAGACTTTGTAGCTTAATTTCCTTTTATTTTATTGCTCCTTTCTCTTTTAACAATTCACATCCTTTCCTCACGTTTTCCCTTTCTTTTTTTTTTTTTTTTTTAATTTTCTTTTTAATTTTTTTTAATTTTTCACTCTTTTCATCCCCATTTTTCTTTCAGTTTCCTCTTTCATAGCCACCATCAACTTATGGATTTTCCGTTAGTTGAGGTGCACAATACCGGATGTCAGGTCAGGGCCAAGATTGAAGTTACTTTTTTACATTAGCCACCCTCAACTTAGGATTTTGGCCTAAGTCAAAGTGCACATGTCCAAGGAGGGACCGGGGCCAACATAGTAGATTATGGGAAAAGTGAGTTCGGGGTTTTAGAAAGAAATGGTTTATTTTTAGGCTCAAAGTTGGATCAAAAGGGAACAGTTATTTCATTTGGTTGAATCCTTCTAGGCAATTTGTGGATTTTTCAGAACAATGGCCTATAATCACTTCCTATTCTCTAGATTGAATTGTCTTAGCAGGACTAACCGGACAAGTTCTAGTTTTGCACAAAAACCATTTGAACAGTCAATGATTCTCACCCACTCTTGGCACATAGTTTCATTATCAGATTATCAGATTACCCAGTTCAAGTTTCAGGTCTAGTCATGTCATAATCGTAGATTGTTACTATGTCATACTCAGAGCTAACACAATCAACTAATCGTAGCCTTTTTCTAGCATACAACCTAGAATCTGACGGGTATCATTTTTCCTAAGCCATCATGCTTCATTCTGTATCATGCTTCTACATACACAATCCTAAGACATGCCGGTTCAACAAAAATTAAACAGTCTCTTGGGGGAAAAGAACACAGGCAAGAAAACCTCAAGAGAGGATTCATGAGTTGGGTTACTCAGACTTCACCCTATCACTCACAATCCATTTACCCCACCTCCAACAAAAATAGATGCAATTGCCCACAATGCATACATAAACAAGAAAAGAAAATGGATTTGGGTGAAGCAAACCTATGGCGCAAAGCGCCGGCGAGTTATCAACAAGCAGGGGGGATCGGTTTCCCGGAGCCCTCTGGAACATCAGTGGGGGCACCCTCAGTAGTGCCCACCTCAGCAATCCTAACACCCTCAGTAGTGCTTTCTATCAACCGCTCCGCACCATCAGTGGTGCTCACAACGCCCCTCGAAACAGGCTGAACCTCTGCAACTGGGGCAGAACTCGATGCCCCTGCAGCTCTCTCACGCACCCTCTGCTTGCGCAACTCTTCTTCTGTGATCGAAGCTCTCCTAGCCTCCTTCTCCTGCCGACGCTGTCTTTTCTGAGCTTTCTCTTCCTCCGTGCGATGAGAGCGGTGCCGCTTGCCCTTGGCATGTGTCGGTGCAGGGCCCTCTTTGGCGATGCCACTGAATAGAGCATCTAGCACTGTATCATCAGCCAGCGCAGTAGGGGCAGCCTGAGTCTCAACTGAAGGTGCAACAAGAATGGCATCAACATCAGTCCGGAGGCTGGCTATGTCAGCCTGCAAGGCAGATAAGTCTGTGGCCGGAGCTGATCGCTCGATGACTCGCAACTCGAAGGCGTGAAGTCGTTTATTAACAGCCAGGGCCTTACGGTCCATCATCCCCTCCATCCTGCGCTCTATTCTGGCCTCTGACTCGGCGATGGACTTTTGCATCCACGGCTGGATGTGATGCAGCAGGATGGCCATCTGAGCTTCTAATTTCTGGACTCTGGCCAAAGGGACCACAGTGGCTCCTAACTGCGGTGTGGACCGGAAAGAGCTAGGAGCCATACTAGCTGCCTGAGATGAGGTGCCCTGAACAGTGTCGGTGTGATCGGGGATGCTTAGGTCATCACCCTGTGCCAGCCCCACTGTGTCTGCAAGATCGGCACCCAAAAGAGGTACCTCAACCTAAGGCTCTCTGCGAGGTGCCACCACATTTGCGTCATCCTTAATAAGGCCGATGTCCAATGCTCCTGTAGGGTGGACTAGCCTATCACAATGCCATATCTCGGCACACCCGAGTCCCTGCACAACTGAAAGATCAGACAGGGGAAGAGGTAAGTAGTGGAGGCCCTGAAAGCTCTCTCATGAATCTCTGCCAGCAGCATGCGGGCAAAGTCGATCTCTACTCCAGCTACCAATGCTACAACCATCACCGCTCTGTCCCAAGTGACATGATTATCAGCTTTTGTAGGCGACACTCTGTTACGCACCAGTAGCCAGAATAACTTGGCCATAAAATTTAACGTGGCCTTTCGG
>NC_064284.1:27054457-27057104 GCF_019186545.1 Solanum stenotomum
ACCTCGAACTCATCAATTTCCTCAAACTGTTTTTTTGGATCGTGAATGGTTGGAATACAGTAATAGTACGGATGCTGCTTATTGTTTGCCTTGTTATATTTCAAGGAGAAAACATCAATCAAGGTGGTGGTATTTTCGACTAAGGGATTTACAATTGACATATAAAGGATAACTTTGCTACACATATTGGTCCACCGAATAACGTTCATAATCAATCCAAAAGGAAGTGTGAAGATCTCATTCGAGAACAACAATCCATTCAAGCCATATTTTACAAGTTGGATGATAAAAGTAAGCATGAATATCAGGTTTGCTTAAACGCTTCAATCGATGTGGTAAGATTTCTCTTGAATCAAGGTTTTGCATTCTGTGGTCATGACGAGAGTGAATCATCATTGAACAAGGGTAATTTTCTTGAAGTTCTTTCTTGGTATGCTGCTAGATGTGATGCAATTAAACCTTTTGTGTTAGAATTGTGTCACGCCCTGAGCCAACACCCTGGACGTGGCCGGCATTCAAGAACCATTGCTAGCCCCAAGCGAACCCTTGGCCTGACTTTCTTACTCAGCGAAAGACTTTACTCAAGATAAATCATTTTAAAATAGTACACTGAACTGCTCAATAAATAAATTAGAATGTAATAAATAGCATTCACTGCCAAAGTGGCAACTCAAGTCTCAACTTAACTGAAAAGGAAAATTAAAGACTCATGAACTAACATCAACTAACTCTATCTATGAAGCCTCTAAATTCTGAGGGATGTCAGGACAAGATCCCCGATCATCCTAACAACTGAAATAAGCAAGCAATAAAACAAAACATAACAAAAGGGATCCTCTGGAAAGCAAGGAGCCTCACCAACTAACTCTGAGTGCTCAACTGGATCAACGATGCGCTGGATGTTGATCCTGGTTACCTATGTCTGCATCATAATAAGATCCAGGCCAATTGGCATCAGTACATTGAATGTACGAGTATACGAGTTGGAATGCAAAATATAACATAGGCTTGAAAAGAATCTAAAGAACTTACCTGGTTCAACTCAACTCAACATAACTGGACTCATTTCAATATGAGACAGTTTAAAAACAAGTGCAATATAAAGAAAAGTTGTTTAAACATGATGTCAACTCTGTGTGTATGCAAAGATACATATCACCCTGAAATGTATGTAAAAATACAATAAACTGTGTATATAAGAATATAATTACTTCTGTGGGAGTTTCTTTAATTGACAACCATCACGTAAGAGTTATTGTGATGATACATCATTTTGCTTCACACTGCCAGTGACGTCCTATACCTTGCCGGGGGTATATAACCTGAACTACTAAGTGGATCCACTAGTCTATGCTAAAAAACACTAAATGAATCATCTAAAAAGTATGACCCTTTTCTATCCATGGTGGTTACGTGGTTTATGGCGGCTCAGAGTTCTCTAAACTCTCCCCCATATCAGTGCTCAATACTACTCCCAAAATATACTAGCTCTTTATGTTTTAAAAACATAACTTCTTTCTATGGTTTGAGATAATAGTTCAAAACTTCGATCAAAGGCTTTCTTGGAAATCTCAGTTTCCCTTCTTGCTTAATTGTGAAAACATTTACTCTTTTCTGAAAACTAGCTCAAAGGCTCTTTGCAAATCAAAGTTTCCCTTCTTGCTTAATTGTGAAAACATTTACTCTTTTCTAAAAACTAGCTAAAAGGCTCTTTGAAAATCAAAGTTTCATTACTTGTTTAAATGTGAAAACATTTTAAACTCTTTGGGAATACATAGTCCTCATAGACTTTTGAAGAAATGAACTTCAACTTTACTCTTTTCTGAACTCAAAACTCAAGTCTTAAAACAAAGTTAAATCATTTGTAAAAGACTTTTGGAAAACTTTATGAACTTCTCTTGACTTGCTTCTTAACTTCTAACTTGACTCTTAACTTTCCTTGAATTGAATAATAGATTCAAGGATTGTGTTTTATGATAGAAACGATCTCATGATGTGTAGGAATGATTTTAGATAGCTAAACATGAGAAAAGATTAAAAAAATCACTATCTGAGGATGGATTCGCGACGCGGAGAAGTAAGTTTGTCACGCCCCGAGCCTACACTCTGGGGGGGATTGGCACTCGAGAACCATTGATGGCCCCAAGCGAACCCTTGACCTGACTTTCTTACTCAGCGGAAGACTTCACTCAAGATAAATACTTTTAAACTAGTACACTGAACTGCTCAATAAATAACTTAGAATGTAATAAATAACATTCACTGCCAAAGTGCAACTAAAGTCTCAACTTAACTGAAAAGGAAAAGTAAAAACTCATGAACTAACATCAACTAACTCTATCTATGAAGCCTCTAAACTCTGAGGGATGTCAGGACAAGACCCCCGATCATCCAAACAACTGAAATAAGCAAGCAATAATAAAAAAACATAACCAAAGGGATCCTCCGAAAAGCAAGGAGGCTCACCAACTGACTCTGAGTGCTCAACTGGATCAATGATGCGCTGGATACTGATCATAGTTACCTGTGTCTGCATCATAATAAGATGCAGGCCAACTGGCATCAATACATTGAATGTACGAGTATGCGAGTTGGAATGCTAATCACAACATAGGCTCGAAAAGAATCTTAAAAACTTACCTAGCTC
>NC_064284.1:27059036-27088010 GCF_019186545.1 Solanum stenotomum
CTTCTCAATTCAGCCCAAATCAAGAATGGAAAACAAATTCAAGAACTCCATTCAAGATTCATCAACTTTCAACTTTCTAGAACAAACTTCGCTGAAATAAACATGCTTGGTGCGTGGGTGAACGAACCCAACGCTATGAAAGACTCACATACCTCTTTAGGGATCAACCCTTGTCGAAATCCACTAGCTAAACCTTCAAGAACGACGAACTTCATCAAGAATTCAAGGGATTTACTTTCAAATCAATATACTTTGTTAATAATTGGAAATAGCCATTTCTAGAAAGAATGAAAATCTGGAAATTTTGTTAAGTTAGAATAAGTTGGGTTTTCGCCAACTTCAAACGGTCATAACTTCTATCTCAGGATGAGTTAGAGGTACTTCCAGATATGGTAGGAAAGCTCTTGGAATGATTTTTCCAACGCCGTTGAGTTTGCACGATTCCAAGTTAGTATGAGTGAGTTATGCCCTTTAGAAGTTGAGTTGTTGGAATAAGGAAAGTTCAATCCGGATTTTGAAAGGGTAGTTTAGTCTTTTCCTTGCCCTATTATAATTTTTTTTGCTAATTAAGTTAGGGTCTAATCAGAATTAGATCAGTTTACGCTTTTACCAAAATATGCTAGGGCTTGGAGAGAAGAGAAAAGAAGAGGAGAAAGGAGAAGATAAGCAAGATTCGTTAAGATCGTCGAGTTTAGCTTGTGGATTTCTTCGGGGGTGATCCCTACAAGGTATGTGAAATCACATAGTGTTGGGTTAGCTCACCCACGTGCCCAACTTGATTCAATTTCAACAAAGTAAATTGATTTGAAAGTAAATCCCTTGAATTCTTGATGAAGTTCGTTTGAATCCTTGTGGGTTGTGTTATTGGAATTTTCTTGAGATTGATTCACGTTTTTAGTTGTGTTTTTGAGTGGAATATGATGTTATTTAAGGTATAGATGATTCTAAGTGTTTGGGGAAAGAACCAATGGAGTTTAAAGGGTTTAGAGCTGAAAAATGAAAAAGAAATTTCGTCGGGCAAATCTGGGCAGTGCCTTCGCGTCGCAAACCTGCTCCCCAGATTTAGGAAAAATCACTTCACGTCGCGGAGCGGTCACGGACCGTTCTGCCTCAAAAGTTGTTTTCGAACCAAAAATTTAAATACTCTTCCGCATCGCGGACCCACCCTCAAACAATTATTTCTTGATCTTTTCTCATGTTTAGCTTTTTAAAATCATTCCTAAATATCATGAGATATTTCCTATCACAAATCACAATCCTTGAATCCATAATTCAATTCAAGGAAAGTTAAGAGTCAAGTTAGAAGTTAAGAAGCAAGTCAAGTTAGAAGTTAAGAAGCAAGTCAAGAGAAGTTCTTTAAAGTTTTCAAAAAGTCTTTTCCAAATGTTTAAACTTTGTTTAAGACTTAAAGTTCAAGTTGGGTAAAGATTAAAGAGTAAAGTTTGAAGTTCATTTCTTCAAAAGTATATGGGGACTATGTATTCCCAAAGGGTTTAAAATGTTTTCACATTTAAACAAGAAAGGAAACCTCGATTTCCAAAGAGCCTTTGGGTTAGTTTTAAGAAAAGAGTAATCACTTTCTAAATGAAGCAAAAGAGGAAACTTTGATTTCCAAGATAGCCTTTGAGCTAAGTTTTTTAGCACTAATCTCAAATCACAGAAAGAAGTATGTTTTTAAACATAAGAGCTAATATTATATTTTTGGGATACCCTCGGCAAGGTATAGGTCGGCACTGACAGCGTAAGGTAAAACATTGTATCATCACAATAGCTCTTACGTGATGGTTGTCGGTTAAAGAAACTTCCACAAAAGTAATTGTATTCTTATATACACAGTTTATTGTATTTTTACATACATTTCAGGGTTATATGTATCTTTGCATACACAGAGAGTTGACATCATGTTTTAAATAGCTTTTCTTTATATTGCACTTGTTTTAAACTTCTTTATATTGAAATGAGTTCAGTTATATTGAGTTGAGTCAGGTAAGTTCTTTAGATTCTTTTCAAGCCTATGTTGTATTTAGCATTCCAACTTGCATACTCGTACATTCAATGTACTGATGTCAGTTGGCCTGCATCTTACTATGATGCAGACACAGGTAACTAGGATCGGCATCCAGCGCATCGTTGATCCAGTGAGCACTCCAGAGTCAGTTGGTGAGCCTCCTTGCATTTCGGAGGACTCCTTTTTATTGCTTTAAGTTATTTTATTAGTTCATTAGGATGTCATGGGGTTTGTCCTGACATCCATCTCAGTTGTTTTAAAGCCTTCATAGACAGTCAGATGTTAGTTATTGAGTTTATATTTCCTGTTTTAATGGTTGAGACTTGAGTTGCCACTTTTGGCCAGTGAATGTTTAAGTGTTTATTCAATAGTTCGGTTTACTTTAAAAGTATTTTTCTTCATGAGTTAAGTCTTTCTTTGAGAAAGTAAGTCAGGCCAAGGGTTCGCTTGGGGCCAACAATGGCTCTCGAGTGCCAGTCCTGCCCAGAATGTAGGCTCGGGGCGTGACAAGAATAAGCTTCAAAAAATAATAAAATGACTTCTCATGATATCCAAAAAGAAATCATGACTGCGTGTAAGATTGAAACAGTTAAGGCTATAATAAAGAATATAAATAATGACTACTTTGCTTTATTGGTTGATGAATCTAGAGACGTGTCACGCAAAGAGCAAATGGCTATTTGTCTAATATATGTTGACAAAAGGGGGTTTGTGATGGAGGCATTTATTGGACTTGTTCATAGTAAAGATACTAGTGTTTTATCTCCAAAGGAAGCAATTGTAGATGTGCTTCCTCACCATTCTTTAACTTTATCTAATGTACGTGGGCAATGTTATGATGGGGAAAGCAATATGCAAGGTGATCTAAGTGGTCTTAAAACGTTGATTAGACAAGAAAGTAGACCGGCTCATTCTGTTCATTGTTTTGCTCATCAACTTCAATTGACTCTTGATGCGGTTTCTAAAAAGTATGTTCAAGTTGGTGAACTTATATTATTAATTTCAAATATTTTGAATATGTTGGGAGCTTCTTTTAAACGTGTGGATAATTTTTTAGAATCTCAAAAAATGTATCTCTGAATGGCAGTGGATATGGGCTAACTAGAAACGAGTAGAGGGTTGAATCAAGAACTTGGTCTTGTTAAAGTTGGTGATACTCGTTGGGGATCTCACTACAAGTCATTTGAAAACTTTATTAGTAGCTTTGACTCTATTGTTGATGTACTTGATACTCTTGTTGTAAATGCAAGTATTTTGGAAGAAAGAACAAGCGCATCGGGATTTCTTATAAGTTGTCAAACGTTTGAGATTATTTTTTTGTTGCATTTGATGATTGATGTTTTAGGAATCACAAATGATTTTAATGTTTCATTACAGAAAAAGGAGCAAGATATTGCAAATGCTATGATTCTTGTTTAAGAGATAATGAATGGGATCCTCTCTTAAAAAAATATGGGATGGGATTCACTTGAAGAAAAGGTAGAAGCATTTTGTATCAAGCATGGCATTTCATTACCTAATTTTGATGATCCATATGCTAATGTTGGGAGATCACGATGTAAAGTAGTTATTTGTACTACTTTTCACCATTATCGTGTGGATGTGTTTTATAAAATCATTGATTGGCAGCTACAAGAACTTAATGACCATTTCAATGAGGTGACAAGTGATTTTCTTAATGGAGTATCTTGCTTGAATCCAATTGATTCATTTTCTAGTTTTGACATAGATAAGATAATGAGAATGGCTGAATTATATCCTGATGACTTTGATAGGTCCAACATGAGAGCTCTTGAGAATCAACTTGTTAATTACATTATTGATGTTCGTGATAATGATGAAAGGTTCTCCAATTTGGGTGGACTTGGGGAACTTTCAAGAAAGTTGGTTGAGACAAAGAAGCATTTAAACTATTCTCTTGTATTTCTTTGAGTGAAGTTTGCTTTGCTTCTACCTGTTGTCACTGCTATAGTTCAAAGAGATTTTTCGGCAATGAAGATTATCAAGAATGACTTGCAAAATCGAATGGATGATGAATTCTTAGATGGTTGCATAGTGTCTTATGTAGAGAAAAAACATATTTAAAGATGTTTCTAATGAGTGTATTATGAAAACATTTTAAGAGATGAAGTGTCGTCAAGTGCAGTTGTAGTTACCACTTTACATATTTTGGTGTGTATGAAACTATCCGTCAATATATTTGTCGTACTTCATCTTCGTTAGTTTATACATTGATATTTTGTAAGTTTTCGTTTTAAGAATTTTCATTTTGGATAGTTGGTTAATTTTATATTGAACAGGTAAAGAGTATGAACAACTTGGAGCACTATGTAGAAATTAATAATTCAGGTATGACTATTTTATAGCCAATCTTTATAATCTGACCAACAAGGTTTATTTTTTTACTTGTCCTAAAGCATGAACACCCTTGACGAAAATTCTAGCTCCGCCACTGGGTTGTTGGCATGATAGACATCTAAATAATTGTATTTATTAATGTAATTATATAGTGCTATAAATTAGTATTATCAAATAGATTTGTTGTAGAATCAGAGAAATAAATATTGTGATAGAATGTGTTTTGGAGGGATAACAAAGCAGATTTAGAGGGATTGAAAAGCAGATTTAGAGAGATAGAATAGTTGATCTTTAGGGATAGAGATGAGAGATCTTTAGATATGTGTAATTTTTATACTCTCTATATAATGGAAAGACTCTCTCACTTTGAGAGGCATCAGCAGAAAATTAACATGGTATTAGGGCTTTCTCTTGGTTGTCTTGTTTCATAGAGTCATCTGTGGTTTCTTCTAAAAAAAAATTGAAAATCTTGGTTTTTGGTTGATTGTTCGTCGACAACTAGTCCTACTACCAAGGGCTTTTGTTCTTGGTCATTCTAGGTGCTTTCTTGATTCTTTGTAGTTTTCATAGCTATTCAAAAGCATGAATTCACATCACTTTGAATCTTTTAGTGTTCGTTTCACTGGAAAAAATTATTATTCTTGGGAGTTTTAATTTTAGTTATTTGTCACCAGCAAAGAACTATGGGGCCATATAGCTGGAAGCAATTTTACTCCTACTGATCCGACAAAGCTAGGTGAATGGAAGATTAAAAATGCTCGGGTGATGACATAGATTTTAGGGTCGATTGGACCTCTAATTGTTCTTAATCTCAGGCTGTACAAGACAACTAAGGCCATGTGGGATTACTTACAAAAGGTTTACAACCAAGATAATTGTGCAAGATGCTTTCAGTTAGAGTACGAAATTGCTAATTACTCTCAAGGAGGTCTTTCTATTTAGGATTATTTTTCTGAATTTCAGAACTTATGGGCTGAATTTACAGATATTGTATATGCCAAAATATCTACTGAATCTCTATCTGTGATTCAAGCAGTTCATGAGCAAAGCAAGCGAGACTAATTTTGATGAAATTACGTTTCGACTTTGAGAGTGTTTGCTCTAATTTGATGAATCGTGACTCGTCTCCATCTTTGGATGTTTGATTTAGGGAATTACTTCCCGTAGAGTAACGTCTTGTCACACAAAACGCTTTCAAGACAGAAAATGATGCCACTGTTGCATTTGCTGCTCAATGTAAAGGAAATGGCAGAGATATGACTAGAACTCAATGTTACAGTTGCAAGGAATATGGTCATATTGCTAGCAATTGTAACAAGAAGTTCTGTAATTATTGTAAACAACAAGGACACATTATCAAAGAGTGTCCCACGCGCCCTCAAAATCGTAGGGTCAATATTTTTCACGCTGGGATAAATGGTTCCACTATTGATAATGCATCTTCAGGACAAGTTCTTACTCCTGAAATGGTACAACAAATGATCATGTCAGCCTTTCAGTATTGGGATTACAAGGTAATAATGTTACATCTAATTTTTGGATTGTTGATTCAGGCGCTTCCAATCATATGACCAACTCAACGAGCATCCTAAAAAATGTTTGTAAGTATCAAGGTCCATCACAAATACATATTGTCAATGGTAGTAGTTTACCCATTATCAAGGTTGGGGACATTACTCCAACTTTCAAGAATGTATAGAATGTTCAGATACTGCCACAGTACGTGATGAGATCAAAAGATATCTAGATTGTAGATACATATCAGCTACAGAAGCTTGCTAGAGGATCTTTAAATTTGACATACATCATAGAGAGCCCGTAGTTGAGTGTTTGCCATTCCATTTATAGGGAGAAAACACCATAGTATTCCAAGAAGAAAGGTGTCCTGAAAGCATACTAAACAGACCTGATATAGTAAAAATAAAATTCACGGAATGGTTTGAGGCAAAGAAAGAATATAAGGATGCGTGAAACCTAACATATTAAGATTTCCCTACGCGTTGGGTCTGGGATGCAACAGGTAAAAGATGGACTAGAAGAAAAAAGGAGAAGTCAGTTGGTAGAATTTACTTCGCACATCCTGCAAGTGGAGAACAATTTTACATGAGAATCCTACTTAATTTTGTGAAAGGAAGCACTTCCTTTGAAAGCATAAGAACAATTAATGGAGTCCAGTATGATACTTATAAGGAGGCTTGCTACGCATTGGGATTATTGGAGGATGATAAAGAATGGAATGACTGCTTCGCTGAAGCTGCATGTTGGGCATCAGGAAATGAGCTGAGAAATCTGTTTGTGACAATACTAATTCACTTGATTCATCCAAACTTTGGAGGAGCAATTATGAAATTTTATCAGAAGATATAACATCATTACAACGAAAGAGATTTCATTTGGAAGATTTACAGTTAACTAAAAAACAACTTGAATCATATACGTTATTTGAGATAGAAACCATACTTCTGAAGATGGGAAAAAGTTTGAAAGACATACATGGAATGCCACTTCCAGATTCTACTTTGATAAATGACATAGGGAATCGCCTAATCAATGAGGAACTAGAATATGGCAAAGGTTGCTTAAAGGAAGTACGTGATAAATCATTCGCTCTCTTAAATGATTGCCAAAAGATAGCTTATGAAGCAATAATAACATCAGTTGTAAATGAAAAAGTCCGCCTATTTTTTATAAATGGACATGGTGGTACCGGAAAGATATTTTTATGGAATACAATAATTTCCAAGTTGAGATCAGAATCAAAAATAGTTCTTCCAGTTGCTACTTCCAGAATAGCGGCTTTGTTATTATCAAATGGTAGGACAGTACATTCACGATTTCATATTCCTTTGGACATCAGTGCAGAATCAACTTATGAAATATTTATCTTTTTTTTTTATTGTTGTAATTTTCACTATATTTCTATTTATTATTACTATTTAAAAAGTTGACAATTACTATTCCCTTCATTATTCTATTATTTATTGTAAGAATTTAAATATCTCAAACTTTACTACTCTATTTATTCCTATTATTTATTGTAAATTTAAAGGTTAATTATTAAAAGGTTAATTATTTATCACTCAAATATTTTATTTTCTCCTTGAAGAATGAAAATTTATTAAAATAGAGTAGTCTAATGAAATATCACATAAAATAGCTTAATAAAAATAAAATCACCCCTTTAACACTCCTAATTAACTATGAGATTTTTCTTTTTTTTAATCTAATTTTCAAAAATCTAAAAAATGTTTACATAATTAGTCAATTAAAGAATAAGATAATTGCTCACTAAATTAATTTAAAAAATTGAAAGGTGTAACTCTCCAAAAAAAATATCTCAACATTCATTTATATTTATTACATTTCATGATGAACCCATGATTAAAGTTGATAACACAAAAAATGTTGCACCAGCCAAAAAAATACTTTATAAAAATTTTTTTCCTTATTTTCTTATTTATTTTATTAATTTATAAGAATAAAAGTCACAATATTATTATTTATTGTCAAAAATTTTCATATTCTTTATTGAAAATAAAAACTCATCCACACATTGATTTATGAAATCATTGATATTCGTTTTTAACTTCTTCATATTTCTGTAGTGTTTGAATTACATAATTTATTAAGTTTCTGTACAAATTAAAATTGGTATTTGAGCTCTCTTGTGTATTCATTATTTTTAATTTTTAATGTAACTTTTTCTACGAAATATTAATTGATTAGTGAATCTGTGAATTGAATATAACTTCTACTTTCTTTCTTGAATTTAGAATTATACTTTCTATACTTTTCATATGAAAGTTTTGGGTGGATATATAAAGAAGTTTAAGCTATTATATGTTCATATTATAAAGTAATAATTGTGAAAAAGTTAAACTATAAGTAAGAGAAATTACACAAACTCTAAATTTAAATAGTTAAATAAATTTATAAATGTAAATAATATTATATAGAGGAAATTATTGGTAAAATAACATAAATAATTTAAAATATTCAAAAAAATGAGATAGCAACATATATAAAATTGGTGCATAAAAAATATGTCTTTGTATTGTTTCAAGGAAAAAATATAATTCTCTTCTTCTTTTTTCTCGAAACTAATTAATTCTATTGTTTTTTTTCTTATTTCTTTTATTGTTTTTTTCTGTTAGATTTGCAATTTCTTAATTTTTATATCAATTTAATATAGAAAAATAGGACCGCGTGGTTTAGTTAACTAGTTAAGAGAATAAAACTGAATACTAAACAAAATTAAGAGAATTAAATGCATGAGTGATTGTTGAGTTCTATATATATATATATATATGTATATATATAGAATACATTATAAATAACAAAAATAGGAAAAAATGTTTTTAAAAAGGGAGAAAATAGATAAATGTCAATGAATCATTGAGAGATGTCACATCACCTTTCTATATCCAACTTTATATAGATATATAGATTCTTCTTATGGTGTTTTGTCTTTGTAGGGCTAATTATGAGGCAAGTACAATCAACGACTAGAGCAAATGATAAAGCAAATGGTCGGCAAGTCTTCCATGAGAACAAGAAGGCCAACAAGACAGATCATCTAGGAAGGTGAAAAGAATGTACATACCATATGTCTAATAGCCATATCCACCTGAAGAAGATGGCCTTCGAAGACTAGAACTTGAAGTGTTTGATCCAGGAGAGGAAGCTAGCTGTCTAGATGCAAGTTGCTTCTTGAGGTGGCCTCTGGGAGAGAATTTGTTAACTGCATCAAAGGTAGCAAATTATAGATAAAAATCCATGGTTCCCAAGAAAAATCAATTTTCAGAACATGGTTTGAAAGAAATGCAAGAGTAAAATGCTATTATGAAAATATTGAAAAAAAAAAAATATTGACAGTAAAATGATTAGAGATAACAAAAGTAAAAGAAACAACAATAGAAATAAAATAGAAGAACAAGTATGCTAGCAAAATAATACTCCCTTTGTCCCAATTTTATGTGACACACTTGACTTTTTAGTGTGTCCTCAAAAAAATGTCACTTTTCTACAATTAGAAATAACAACTTTAAAATTTCCCTTTTACCCCTAACAAATTGATTTTCCGTCACACAAATATCTAAGGTTTGTTTTAAACCACAAGTTTCAAAAGTCTTCCTTTTTTTTTTTCTTAAACTTTGTGTCAAATTGGGACAGTGGGATAATACTGGTAAGGAAACAAATAGATACTCCAGACTAGAACCCTGCTCTACCACGAGGAAGAGAGAAAATGCTCAACTACCTACTAACCGTCTACCCTGATCCTCGACCTCCATGCTCTCCTATTTAAAGTCATATCCTTACTTAGTTGAAGATGTTTCATCTATTGTAAAATCACATCTCCCCAATTCTTCCTCGATCTACCTCTACCTTTCCTCAAACCTATCACTGCCAACCTCTCGCACCTCTTCACTAGGGCATTTGTGTTCCTCCTCTTCGAATGCTCGAACCATCTTGGCCTTGTTTCCCGCATCTTGTCCACCAATGGAGCTACTCCCACCTGGCCTCATATATCTTCATTTCTAATCTTGTCTCTTCTAATGTGCCCACACATTCATTTAAGCATCCTCATTTATGTTACCTTCATCTTCTTAGAATGCGAGTTCTTGACTAACCAACACTCCAACCAATACAACATAGTTGGTTTAACAACTGCTCGATGGAACTTACCTTTCCTAATCTTTCTTTTACTTAGTTCAATGTAAATTATGGGTTTCAAATAAAAGCAAGTTACAAGTTGGTGTTTTTTGTCATATGAACTTTTAAATTGTGACATATTGGTTAATCTTACAAAACTGTCTATTGGTGTTTTTCCTCATTGTTTCCTTCTATTATTGTCCAAGAACAATCAAGTTATAAATGACTGCATAAAACCAAAAAAGACACCTAATATGCCTAATTATAGAAGATTCTCTTCAAGATTAAACAATTCCATCAAATTGGATAATTATTAAATGTGTGATAACATTTAGTAATACTAGGAATATCAACAAATCTGATTATTACAATTACTCAGGAGAATCTTTAAGAAAAAACCAACTCACACTGATCACAGACACCCCATCATAAGAGCATGTGCTAGCTAATGCATCATTACTAGGATAAAGAAAATCATAGCCCAAAAATATTCGTAGGAATTTAAGTTTTCCAAATGGTTGATATCTAAGAGATTGGGTACTCATAATATCCCACAAGAAGCAGCACAAGAGAAATGTATGGCATACTTTTTCTTTCTGATAACTGTATGCATCTACAGTAAACCATTAGGACCAACTGCAGCATTCGAAGTTCGGGAATAATGGGTCCAGCCCTCTACTACTCTCCAACTAAATGTTAGGCTTAGTTCACATGGTATAGAGCTCGAACCTAGACCTAGGTCACAAGTTCCTCGGCCTTTGCACCTGAACTAAGCATGGGAGCAGTTGTACATCACACCTCTACATTCAAAAACTAAAATAATCCTCAAATTCAGCAGAGGGCTTCTGCGAATAGCATTTGACTAAACAATGGAGCCACCATTGTGCACGCAGTCTGAACTAAAGAACCTGTCAGGGTCTTCCTGTTTAATTAAAGAAATATCCTTTTAGGTTCCTTGAAATCTCCACATCCCTCTGGTGGCTGGATATGGGATGAAATACTTTCAGATTACACAGATGGTCAACATTTCCCGTGTCAAACATAACAAAAGTGAAAATATGCTAATTTCCAATTACACATAATGCATTTCAGCAAAGAAAGAATGTAACGGTAGAATATACATATTCTTACTCTAGATGTCAATGCAGTAGGGTGAGCTCTAGAAGTTCCCAGCTGACTCATCATAGTTTCACGTGATTTCATCTCTAGAGAAGGAAAAATAGGAGTGCCTGGAGGTGTTAGAAGCCTGAAACAGGAAAATAAGATCTCATAATAAAGCAGACAGAACTGCAGATAGGATTTTAAAAGAATGTCTGGGAAATCTGATTCATGAATCAACAAAATAATTCAACATCAGAGGTGCCAAGAAGCCCTTTTTGTTCTGCTTTTCAACTTTACAGAAAGGGGGTGCACCACCCTACTCTCTTTATTTATTTGAGTGCTAGATTTTGATATATGGCAGCCATTAATTTTTGTACTTAAATTGCGCAGAAAACAAATACATCTACAAACTATACGTGTTTTTCTCACTGTTCATGATATTTGAATAAAAACTTGCTTTTGACATCCTTATATTTTATCACTTAAAATTTGCATCCTCAACCCTCTTAGCTATCCTCCCTTTTTTTTTTTTTTGATTTGCACCGGGTGTCCGAGTCTCTTTGAGCCCCGACTAATCCCGGGGGTGCACAGGCCCTCGGCAAGGAGTTTCCCGCAAGTGCACCACGGTTAATTCAGGTTTTACCCAGTCCGATGGCCCTCAGAAATTGTTTGCACCTAGTGGGTTTCGAACTTGAGACCTTGAAAGGGAGCAAACCCCAAGGCTCAAGTCAATTGCCAGCAGGCCAACCCCTGTAATATCAAGAAACTGAATTCAGCTAGCATGTATTAAGAATACTACCTGGAGAAGTATGACATCAAAGTTCAAGATGCACATATAAATTGTATTTGGAGTCTTGAGTGTCACATGTCAAACACCTAGCCTTTAACATTTAAAGAGTTCAGTAGACTTGGAGACCTGTATCGGTCGGTCTACTAGACACAAGTTGGGCACTATCTCATAATTTTCTGCCTATCCTCAGGATGCATAACAACAATTTTAAAAGGATTTTATTAAGTCTCTTATGAAAAATGAAACGTATGATCTACCAAATCTTCAAGTGCCTATTATTTGACAAAGTCCTCAATTGAGAGGAGGAGGAACTTCCAGCTAGATTTTTAGCATGGTGTTTTAAGTTTCTTGGCACTATGAATTAAGTTAGATGTTCAATGTTTATAATCTTTAACAAAGTTGAATGACTTGAATCTATCGTTTGTTGCATTGGAACCAACATAATCAATGAAATGTCATATATGATGAGTAGTTCTAAATGTTTAATTAGTTAGTATATAAATCCTTTATCACAAAATCAGATTACATATTTCTTATCATGCTTGTCTGTGTTCTGTAGCTTTCAAATTTCTGTTTTCTGTCACTGGGATGCCCAAAAGTCTGCTTATCTCAGTAAACTTGTGCAGGTAAGATAATTCAAGCAAACTTGTATTTGAGTTGATTTCCCAGATGGTCACTCAACTAATAGTTATTATTCCCACCTTCTTGTGTGAAAGCACATAGAAAAATGACATAGCCAAAAAATTAACAAGGTAAATTTTCCATTTATTATCAAAAGAAACATCCCTTTTGAAGCCACGTCCATGTAAAATAAACCCTGGACTCCCCTTCCACCCAAGTGGTGTATTCTCTCCTTATGGAGTCTAAGAATAGAGACATATCCTTAAGCAAGACGGAATATCAATGTCCTTAAGAATTCTAAAAAGATCAATACTCACTTTCTTGTTGAAGAAAATTGGAATAAAGAAGAAATGGTTACCATCTGAGAATTCAACTCATCAATACTTCCTAAAGAATTTATAAACTACATGGTGAAAAAGATTAAATTGGATAAAGAAACTTATGATGTCCAAAATCAACATAAGCAGCTAAAAGAAACAATTAAACAACTCAGAAAATCACATACTCGGAAAGGAGAAGAAGAAACAAATTACCAGTCGTAATCAGTTTTATCATTGTCAGCACTAAGGAACTCATCAGTACGAGTCTTCCGCAGGGGTGCAACTGATGCAATATTAAATGCAGGTGTACTACCACTTTTTGATCCTGCAATAAGATATATTGAAAAAAAACATACATATATGAACTTTAGGTTATGAAGCAGAAATCACAAATTCCTCACTAATTGGACACATTTATATGATGTCCATAAAGACTAAAAATATTTTTGGAACTTGAAGTGGAAATGCACCTTCAAAAAACCAACTTCAACTTGAAATTTATTCTTTATGCTGTCAATTTGAACAAAGAAAGGTCAATAAATGGAAGGAAGACAAAAAAAAAAAACTTACCAAGGGGATCAAATTCGTTGGATTTTTGAAGAAATCGATTATTATTTCTGTCATTTTCCCTTCTTTGCATTTCTAGAAACAATGATAGTTCCTCATCAACTCCTAATACTCCCCATTAGAGGCTGTCTCTGCCTCTGCCCCGGGCCCAATAAGATGTTACTCCCTTTGTTTCATTTTTTATGATCAACTCTTTTAAACGCCTTAAAACAAGAAGAAAAGAATTCTTAAAGAAATCTATATATATATATATATATATATAAATTGGTATTAAGATTATATGAGAGTATATGGATATTTTAGCATAATAATGAAAGTTGTCAAGTTTTTGAAACTTTTAAAATGGTAACATATAAAATTGAAAAAGNGAAGCAGAAATCACAAATTCCTCACTAGTTGGACATATCATAAAGACTCATAATGTTTTTGGAACTTGAAGTTGAAATGCACGTTCAAAAAACCAACTTCAACTTGAAATTTATTCTTTATTTGCTAACTTACCAAGGGGATCAAATTCGTTGGATTTTTGAAGAAATTGATTATTATTTCTGTCATTTTCCCTTCTTCGAATTTCTAGAAATAATGATAGTTCCTCATCTGAACTCCTAATACTCCCCATTAGAGGCTGTCTCTGCCTCTGCCCCTGCCCCGGGCCCAATAAGATGTTACTCCCTTTGTTTCATTTTTTATGATCAACTCTTTTAAACAAAAGAATTCTTAAAGAAATCTATATATATATATAAATAAATTGGTATTAAGATTAAATGAGAGTATATGGATATTTTAGCATAATAATGAAAGTTGTCAAGTTTTTGAAACTTTTAAAATGGTAACATATAAAATTGAGAATATGTATGTCCTAAAAGTTTAATTAATTAAAAGAAAAAAATAAAATAATAAAGTAAGAAAGGTTTTCATATAAATAGATTAACAAGACAAGATGGTAAAATAGATTATGACGTAGTTAACAAAAACATACATTGGGTGATTATTCTATCAAAGTTCATTAATTATCTTAGTATTATTTTTTGACACGACTTGAACGTGTTTTGTGAAATGTGACTCTTATTTAAAGATAGTGTAACTTGAGACTAATCAATTTTCTCTATATAAAAGTTAGTGAATCATTGTAATTTGAAATTGATACTCATGCCTACTACAAAAGTTTTTTACTTTAAATAGTTGGTCAGTTTTGATAACATTCAAAAATATAAAAAGCTTCATCGAAAGTACTTAGCATAAACACATAATTACAAAAACAATAATATCATCAAACAAAAATAAATGTAATTTTCAAAAGTGAAATTTGAAGAGGGATATAGATAGAGTGTACACATATCAATATCATATCCGTATTTCTTAAAGATAAAGAAATTATTTCCAATAAACACCAAACTATAATAAAGCATATTCCAACAACTAGGAAAAAGAAAATTTGGGTAAATGAGAATTGTAGCAACAACAAGATAAATGAGAACACATGATTAAGAATTAAAATCAATTAGATAATCCAATGCTAGAAAAATTTATATGATGACAGAAAATATACTCGGCTTACAATAAGTTATTTGCTACCAAAACTAACTAAACTAAGATAGTATAAAAGAATAATAAAATATGTAAATACAAGTGAAACCAAATTAAAAATATGATTATAACTAGATTTTGTTAAATACAAGTGAAACCTAATTAAAAATATGATTATAACTAGATTTTGTAAAAATGCTTGAGCATGATAGTAATTGAACTTTGAAAATGATTATTTATAAGTATTTAATAAAGGTGAATAAATACAAAGACAGTAATAAAAAACCTATCATTAACTACTTTATTTATGAATTTCATACTAATAGAAATATTTGAGATAGAACTTGGAACTTACTATCCTCTTGCCAAGCAGACAAAGATTTACTTCCGTGGAAAGGCTGATTTATGTGGATCAACATGAGAGTCCAACTACATTGCCATAATCCATGTTGTATATTTGAAAGAGGTTGACCTCCTTACTTATTTCATGTTATACTCCTCTTCCCGCCAAACCCCTTTTCTCCTCAGTCCACTAAGACAAAATGTAGGACTGGTGTCAATAATTCATCACGGTTCGCATGTAACAAATGATACAATGATAATAACGCACTATAATAACAACAAAATAAAGCATAGAACACATTTTTAGCACAAAAGTAGACAAAGATAGCTTAAAAAATATTTTGGCCTCGCAAATAAAAGACGCTCGTAAAAAAATGAAAATGAAGGATAAAATTGGGTGTCAACAATTATTTTTTTATTGAGATAAAACTACACATATTTTTGCCTGAATTGTTGTTTTATGAAAGCCAAATATAAAGTAATTTTGCCCGTAATTTTGGTATGACTTACTAAGGTCAACTATAACACTTAACAAATTTGAATTAGATTTGAGTCATTAAATTTCATTGCTTTGACTGAGCTATGCTAAAGCAAATGTAAATATATGTAAAAGCTAATATCTTATCATGTACATGGTGTACAAAAAGGTTGAAATCAAAGAGAATTTAAAATATCAAATTTTGATCGTGGAGGTATGATGAATATATGGACTGTAAATGTGACACACGGACAGTCTGCATGTCCAATAATATATGAGGTTTAGAAGGTTATAGATTTTGAAGTGGAACTAAAGAATTTTAATAAATTTTTGAGGCATTTTAGGAAGAAATTAAACATATATTGTTATCAAATTTTAATTTAAATCGAAGGTTGTTTAACAAAAGTGATATTATAATAAAACTCTCATATTTAGGCTCGTTACTCGTAAGACTTCAACATGGGACGACAGATAATCTTAAACACCCAGTGTGTTACATCCTTTTCCCTTGGGATCAGTCATCCTCGAAATATGACAACACATTAATCATCTACTTTCTCAAACAAAGGTTTTGGGCATTCAAACTCACATAATTCTACCTTTTAGAAGGTCTAATCAATTATTTAAAGACTATTTTATTAAATCGGAGGTTTGCATGATCATATCAATCTCATTCATAAAGCTTCAACCACATTAACTTCTCTTGAACGGTTCATATGCTTAAAAAATCATTTTAATGGGATTTCTAGGTTCCTCAGATTCATAATTAAGGCTAGGTTTATAATTCTATACTAGTAGACAGTTTAACGGACTAATTGAAAATTATTCATAATTAACCTACCCCACATATTGTGCCATTAAAATAATAATTATAGGTTTCAATGTGTCAAATCCTATGAAGAGCATATCTTTCAATTCAGGGAGGACATCGAAGTATGGAAGGAAAAAATGAATGAACAAAAAACACTTACCTCAAGAAAGAAAATCACCAAGTCTTAGAAAAATCTCCTCTAGGGTTCTCTGGTAAAAAAATTTACGTTATGACTAAGTTTGAATGAAAACTAACTTAAAAACACGAGTTACTATTTCCCGACCATCACTATAGCGAAACTTCGCTACCTTCTCTATGTAGCATTCCTTCGTTATAGCAATCTCGCTATTTAAAGAAAGTGTTCACTATGGTGAAGCACTAGTTGAATTTCACACTCGATTTTCCATTTCAAGATTTCTACCAACTCTTAACCCACTGAGATCTACACAAGGCTACTATCGCCCTAAACAATCATAACGATGGAACAAGTCGTTACATATTTGCTGAATAATCTTAATTGTAGTCAAATAGTTGTTATCTATTGAAACTTTGTTGAGGGGGAGTTTTCTGTATTGAGGATAATGAGTATGTTGTTTTATGCAAATTGTCATATTTTGTCAATAAAACAATAAAGTCATGAGTGTCGGACAAAATGTTAGCTAGTTTTGGACATCATTCTGTTTTCATTATTTTCATTTGGACAAAACTTCATACTTTTATCTGAATTGTGATCTTACGAACGCCAAACATCAAATATTTTTGCCCAATAATTCGTATGGCTTACCAAGGTTAACAGTAACACTTCAAAAATTTGGATTAAATTTGAGTCATTAAATTTCATTGCTTTGACTCGAGCTATGTTAAAGCAAATGCGAATATGTAAAAGTTAATTTCTTATCGTGTACAAAGAGTGCAAAAAGGTTGAAATTAAAAAATAAATTAAAATATCAAATTTAGATCGTTGAGGTATGACATATATACAGACTGTACATGTGAAACGGGAACGGTCTGCATGTCCAATCATATATGAGGTTTAGAAGTTAGAAATTTTCAAATGGAACTAAAGAATTTTCATAAATTTTTAGGCATTTTAGGAAGAAATTAAACATATATTGCTATCAAAATTTCAATTTAAAACAGATATTGAACAAAAGTGGTGTTATAATAAAACTCTCATATTTAGACTCATTACTCGTAAGTTTTCAACATGAGACGACGGACAATAATAAAACTCTCATATTTAGACTCATTACTCGTAAGTTCTCAACATGAGACGACGGACAATCTTAAACATCCGGGATTTACATCCTTTCCCCCTTAGGAACATTCATTCTCGAAATATGACTACACATTAATCATCTTCTTTCTCAAACGAAGGCCTTGAGTTTTCAAACTCACATAATTTTACCTTTTTAGAAGGTTTAATCAATTATTTAAAGATGATTTTATCAAATAGGAAGTATGCATGATCATAACGAAGTTGTGAAGTTTCGCTATAAAGAAGGTTGGAAAACAGTAACTCACATTTTTATGTTAGTTTTTGTCCGTACTTCGTCATAATGTAAAATATTTGACCAGAGAACCCCAGAGGAGAGTTTTCCAAGACTTGGGGTTCTTCTCTCTTGAGGTAAGTGCTTTCCGTTCATTCATTTCTTCCATAATTCGGTTTCCTCCCAGAACTGAAAAGAATATCCATAGGATTTTATCCATTGAAACCTAGGGTTATTATTTTGATGGCACAACATGTGGGGCAGGTTAATTATGAATTATTTTCAATTCTAGTCAGTTAAATTTTGTCTTTCTAGTATAGAATTATGAACCTAGACTACCTAGAAACCCCCATAAAATTGATTCTTTGAGCACATGAATTTCTTAACGGAAGTTAATGAGGTTGAAATAGTGATCTACTATTACAAAGAAAGTGTCCGCTATAGTGAAACACAAGCAGATTTTCATACTCGATTTTCAATTTCCAGATTTCTACCGACTCTTGACCCACGGAGATCTACACAAGGGTACTATAGCCCTAAACAATTATAATGATGGAATAGGTCATTACACATCTGCTGAATAATCTTAATTGTAGCCAAATAGTTGTTATCTACTGGAACTTTGTTGAGGGAGAGTTTTCCTTGTCATATTTTTATTGATAAAACAACAAAGACATGATTGTCAGACAAAAATGTTAGCTAGTTTTGGACATCATTCTATTTACATTTGGACAAAACTTCACACCATACCAGACCAGTTTTACTGTTATGAACTCTACCAAGTTTTGATGTGATGATGGGGATAAGGTGCTAATTTTTTAAGCTTTTGTTGTTGCCAGAACTATGTAGTATGGCTCGGCAACTGCCTTGATCGAAATATTGGGGCTTTATGGAGAATCTCTTATTTTCTGAACAGGTAGACCTAAATGGTCTATGAGAGTCATTCAGGGAGGATATGGGATGGTTATGAAAAGGGCAAAGTAGACGGCAAATCAATTTATAGTCTTGGTTTTATTTCAAAAATTCATGTCAAGACTACATGCTTGACTAATACCTGCATAACTAATACCCGCATAAGTAATACATGCCTAACTAAACCCTACATAAGTAGTACTTGCATAACTAATACCCACATAACTCTATCCAACTACCAAACAACTATGGAAAGATCGAAGCAATGAAAGCAGAGTGGTTGCTACTAGTAATGTCTTGTCATTGCAAACAAATACAGGAAGATGGTCATGTTAGTTTGCAACAACACACAGCTGCTTCCATATTATCATACACAATAGAGGACAAGCTTAAAGAAGTTGTAGTAACTTAAGCTATTCAAGAATCCAATGGTCCATAGAGAACTAATGGGGTGGTGGGTTAAAGAATGTACATTTTGGGATAGAATTTTTGTTCTGGATGGTGATCAAACATCATCAGCATCACTTCCTACAACATGAGTATCATGACTAGCCCAGTAATGGCTTCCATCAGGGCCACAAATCTTAAACCTGTTGAGTATAAAAGAAAGTACCTCAGTGAGGACTTATGATATGTTCCTAACTCAATTCTAAAGAAAACTGAAGTAGTCAACTGACCGCTCAAGCACTGATTTTCCTTCTTTGTACTTTTGGCTCTTCTCATGGGCGGTCTCCTGAAAAGAATTGTTATATTAGGAACAAATAAAACTTCTAGCTACTGCCAAATGACAATGTCTAGCATTTTATCACTCCATACTCACATATTTCCATCCAACAATTGACCCACAACAGACGCAGAAAATGTCTGCCACAGTGTGCATACCAGTCATCATCACTCTATCTTCTATCTCGCCAGAAGTGACATTCACCCTGTCAAAAGAAAAAAAAAGGAGTATAGAATATACAGAACTACAAAGTGCATTATCATTTTGTATGTTTCTGCTAAATGATAAAATGAAATGAAGAGATTTGAGAAGAGCAGAACTCTTTAACGGAAAGCAATCAAGTTGAGCATAATATATGTATTTCAGCCATGTAACTATTGTAATGCTGCTACCAAGTGGAAAATAACCCAAGTCAAGTAAGAATTTATTCCATATATTGATGAGTTAATATTTGTACTCCTGCAAAATACACTCAAAAGTACACGATATAATAGTCTGGTAAAATCCCCACTAGGTTCTATAGTGATTCCAATAGTTCAAATTCTGGTGCTAATTTTATAGTCAATGACACAAATGTATGAAGATATACATATAAAGTACCATGTCTTTAACAAACTAAACCTACAAGGTATAGCCTACCTTGTTCAACTTTTCATGTGCACTCAAATATTCTAGGTTGGTTATGAGTTATGACCTTCCATAATAATAATGACTCAGAGATGATAACAAAATCAACGATCCTGAGAGCAATGTCAATGACACAAATGTATGAAGATATAAATATAAAGTACCATGTCTTTAACAAACTAAACCTACAGGGTATAGCCTGCCTTGTACACAACTTTTCATGTGCACTCAAATATTCTAGGTTGGTTGTGACCTTCCATAATAATAATGACTCGGAGCTAATAACAAAATCAAAGATCCCGAGTGCTATGTGACCCACGTAGAGTAAAAGCCAAATAATTTGCACATACTCCAGTTGCACTCAACTTTTGAAAAACAAATCTTTTTTCATTTCAAATCATCTTTTTTCACTTTCTAGTTTAACAGTGTCCTCCACACCAGTAAAAGAAAGGCTGGAAGTCAAATAAGAGGATTTATATGGTAGCTTTTTTCATCTTTCTGTACCAGAGGTATGGATAAGCTTGACCTTAGTAATATCATTGTTCATCTAACCAAGCTACAAATAACTCATGTCCCATCAATGCCAAGAAAAGCTCAACAACAATCAGAGGAAATAAATGGTAATTCATACTCTAACAAGAATAAAACCAACAGAAGTTGTAAGTTGCACTATTGATTTTCATTCTGCAAGTATAAAAATTGGACGTGTGCAAATGTCAGAAACATTTCTGGTGATTGAGTGTGCAGAATCAAAGAGACTTACACCTTACTGAAGAGATAAGCCTTCCCATGTCTGCAGTGGAAAGACTGAAGGAAAACATAGAGTTAGATAACTTCATGACTCAGAATGACTACATACATTATTTAGGGGCAATAACAAGAATGTAACATAAACTTCAATATAATTAATTGCAGAATCAACATTTCACTCCATTCAAAAGAATTTGAATTTTCTAAGAAACAGTAGTTTCAAACCTCCAACACTTGAAAATGTGCTCTGATTTTATGCTATAGAAGTCATATGGAATTCTTCATAGAAAGTCATGAATGCACATTACAATGAAATTAAGCAAAATAAAGTAACCACACAAGCACCAAATTGATCAAAATGTAGAAAATAGATCAGCCCCAAGACCTGATCAATGGACTGGGCATAACAATAATAGTTGGAAATATTGAAGCCACTAGCACACAAACATGGAACAAATGGAAAATGACAATCAAGTATACTCCAAGTATCAGACTCAACAAACAACTCCTCTAATTCATCACTGGATTAAGCAGGAATATTGTATGGTATGTTATCAGCAATAATAACTACTATGTTTTTAAAAGTTCACAAAGAATGCTCATACAATCCCTTTTAATCCAAAACCAGCAACTCCACAAAACCCAGCTCTTTGATGCTAAAAAAGTCATCTCCTTTAGGGCAAAATTACTCAATCTGAGACTTTCTTCACTCACATAGCTGATTTAAAGTAGCCAATTTTTATATACATCTAAAATTACTTAAACAGACCAACAACAATCCCTAACAAGTTCTAGAAACGAACCCAAACCACCGATCAAGCCAAAGATTGTATTTTTACAACGAAATAAATCAAAATCAAAATTAAAACAATCCCAATTTCAAGAAATCACAATAACAGAGTGATCAAACAGAAAAGATGGAGGAAAACCTTGGAAACAATGTTCTCAGAAAGGGCAAGATGAGTTCCACAGTGCTTGCAGCTGTAGATCTTGCCTTCAAGAGTCAACACAAATAATCTCCCCATCAAAAGATTTTTGAGATCACAAGAAAATTGAAGAACGAAAATGGAAAAGGAGTCGTCCAAAAAGGGGTAATAGTTTTTGTTTCGGTTGGAAGATAGCAAGTAACGTCAAGAAAGGGAAAGGCTTCAATGTGTGAGGGACTCTCAGAATAATTTAGTGCTACTTTCTTTTTTTCCTTTTTAGTCCATTTAAAAAATGGAAAAGATAAAAAAATATACTTAAATTAAGTATAAATTATGTGAAATGAATAAAAATGTCACTCCATTATTTATAAACAAAATTACCTTTCTAGTCAATACATTGGTACAAATATCCTTATCGTTGATAATTTGGTCCAAAAGTACCCTTGTAACACCCAACTACTTGAAAGATCTAGAATTAGAACGAAACCGTTTTTGGAAATAATTAAATTTGAAAATTTTGGGAAGTTATGCAAAGTATGAGTTTTGGGGCAACTTCAAACGACCATAACTCCTAGCACACGATGAGTAGGTGGGCTACAAGATACCATATGAAAGATCTTTGAATTATCTTTCCAACACCACCGAGTTTGCTCATTTTCAAGTTCGTATGAAGGAGATATGCCCGTTTGAAATCGGGTTGTCTGGATAAGGAAAGTCAACCGAATTTTAGAAGGGTACTTTGGTATTTTAATTACCCAATTAACTAAATTCATTTTTAGTAATTTAATTAGGGTCTAAACTGATTTGGTTCAGTTTAGACAATTACAATTCACGCTAGGGTTTTTAGAAAAGAGTTCAAGAAAAGAAAAGGGGAGAAAAGAGGAGAAAGGTCAAGATTTCTTGAGGATTTGGTTGCGGATTTCGCCAAGGGTTGATCCCTAAAAAGGTATGTGAGTTCACATAGCGTTGGGTTCATTCACCCACGCGCCAATCATGTTAATTTCAGCGTTAAATTCATTCTAGAAAGTTGAAGGTTAATGTTCTTGATTTGTGTTCTTGAAATTGACTTTGTTCTTGAGATTGGGATGAGATTGATGAGTTCTTGAAGAAATCATTGTCGATTTTAGGGTTGTGTTTGATTAGATTCTTGTGTACATATATTGGGTATCTGAATCTAAAAAGAATTTGAGAAAAAGAATCAAAATTAGTCGAGTTAAGATCAGAAAATGAGAAGAAAAACTCGTCGGGTTTAATTACCTGGGGGCAGAGCTGACGCGACGCGCCATTGATACGCCAGCAGTGTGCCAAAAAGCAGTCTCTGAACTTAAGGGGATGGCGCCCCGCGCCAGCAGTGTGCTCGGGTCGTCTGCCCTTACCCTTTTTTCGTTGTTTAGCCTGTCTGAGTCTTTCTAAAGTGTACTAACACTTCCTATTGATTCTAACTACTCTAAATGACTTCTAAACATCTAGAAATCATCCGTAAACATGAATCATCACTTTGAATCCATAAAATCAAATTCAAGGAAAGCCAAGAGCCAAGTCTAGAGAGTTCTTAGAGTCTTTTTCAAAAGTCTTTTGCAAACGCTTAAACTTGTTTTAAAGACTTGAGCATTGAGTTGAGTAAAAGCAAGAGTGAAGTTCATTTCTTCGAAAGACTATATGAGAACTAAGTATTCCCAAGAGTTAAAATATTTTCACATTTAGATAAGAGAGGAAACACCGATTTCCAAGACACGAAACATTGATTTCCAAGAGAGTTGTTAAGCTAGTTTTTGAGTAATAATCTCAAACCACAGAAATAGTTATGTTTTTAAACATATGAGCTAGTATATTTTGGGAGTAGTATTGAGCACCGATTTTGGGGACAAGTTTGAGTTCAGACAATTCAACGTCTTCATAAACTGTGTAGCCAACATGGGTAAAAAAGGGTCATACTTTTTAGATGATTCCTTAATTCTTTTAGCATAGACTAGTGGATCTACTTAGTGAATTAGGTTCTATAACCCCGGTAAGGTATAGGACAGCTCTAGCAGCGTGAGGCAAGACGTTGTACTATCACTTAAGCTCATAAAGATGGTTGTCGGTTAGAGAAACTCCCACAGAAATATTTTTTATTCTTATATACACAGAGTTACTTGTATTTCCATATACAAATTGAGTTATTGTGTGTTTTTCAATACACGGAGTTATTTTCTTCATGTTTTAAAGTTTTAATTTATATTGCATCCTTATTACTATTTTATATTGAAATAAGTAGAGTTGAGTTGAGACAAGGTAAGTTCCTTCAGTTCCAGTTCAAGCTTATGTTATGTTTATATTTCCCCTCGCATGCTCATACATTCAATGTATTGATGTCATTTGGCCTGCATTGTTTTATGATGTAGATATAGGTAACCAGAATCAACATTCAGCGCCTCGTTGATCCAGTTGAGCATTCAGAATTGTTTGGTGAGCCTCCTTGCTTTTCGGAGGATCCCTATTTACATTGCTTTAGTATTTTCAGTTGTTAAGATGATCGGGGGTCTTGTCGCGACATCCCTCATAGTTTTAGAGGCTTCATAGACAACTAGTTAGTGCATTTGTCTTTACATTTTCATTCTGTTATGTTGAGACTTGAGTTTGCCTTATTGGCCAGTTGAATGTTTCCTTTATAACATTCTAGTTTTATTACATGGATTTATCTTTGTTGAGTAATGTCTTCCGCTGAGTAGTAAGCCAGGCCAAGGGTTCTCTTGGGGCCAGGAATGGCTCTCAAGTGCCAGTCCCGCCTAGGGTGTAGACTCGGGGTGTGACAAACTTGGTATTAGAGCACAGAGTTCAAGAGTCATATGAAGTCTATAAAGTTGTGTCTGTAGAGTCCTAGTTATCAGTGTGAAGCGCGCCACATCTATAATTAGAAGGCTGCAACATTTAGAAACTATCTCACTTCTTTCATACTCATTTCGTGCGATAGAGTTTATCTCTATAAAGTCTCTTTCTAACTCATGCTTGCGCGTGTCTTTCAAAGAATGCCTCCACGAAGAGCTGTCAGAGGTCTTCCTGCTAGGAGGAATGTGGAGGAATAAGGGGTACCTAATGCACCTTAAGTGCAACCCCAAGGAGAGATCGCCAATGATGAGTTCCATGAGGCCATTCGGATGTTGAGCCAAGTTGTGACCAACTAAGTTAGGCAATAAAGAGAGAATCGTCAAGAAGGGGTTGATACTTCTAGGATCCGTGAGTTTTTAAGGATGAATCCTCCAAGCTTCACTGGTTCAAGTGTCACTGAGGATCCGAAGAACTTTGTAGAGGAGCTGCAGAAAGTGTTTGAGGTTATGCATGTTGCCGATGCTGAGCGAGTGGAACTAGCAGCATATCAACTGAAGAGTGTTGTTATTCTGGTTTGACCAATGAAAGAAGGGTAGAGCTGAGGATGCACCAATAGTGAGTTGGGTTGTGTTCGAGAGTGCCTTTATGAGTCGTTTATTTCCCCGTGAGCTAAGATAGGCAAAGGTAAAAGAGTTCCTCACTCTTAAGCATGAATCTACGAGTATTCATGAGTATAGTCTGAAGTTCACCCAACTTTCCCGCTATGCTCTGGAGATGGTTGCTGACATGAGGAGCAGGATGATTTTATTCGTTACTGGGTTGTCTCATCTCTAAGTAAGGAAGGCAAGGTAGCTATGCTGATAGGGGACATTGACATAACAAAGTTGATGATCCATGTGCAATAGTTTGAGGAAGATAAGCTGAGAGATAGAGAAGAGTTTCAGAACAAGAAAGCTAAGACATCAGGGAATGAGTTCGGGCAGTAGAAGAGTAATACCAACCAGTCTTCTTTCCAACATAAGCAAAAGGGACCTGCTCCATCATTTGCTAGTGCACCTGCACCAAGGAACAGAGGTGAGTTCAACAATCAGATTCATAAAACTTCAGATCTAGACCTGCATAGTCTCAAGGTAGTGTTGCACAAGGAGGCAATGGGATTCTTGCATGTACTAGTATGGTAGGACCCACTCAGGGGTGTGTCGTGATGGATCTACTGATTGCTTCAAGTGTGGTCAAAATGGTCACTTTATGAAAGAGTATCTTAAGAACAGACAAGGTAATGGTAATAGGGGCAATAAAGCCTAATCTTCTTCAATTTCTCCACCAGACAGAGTTGCACCTAGAGGAGCTATTTCAGGGGAAGGCGAACGATCAAACTACCTTTATGCTATCACTAGTTGTCAAGAGAAAGAGAATTCTCTAGATGTTGTCACTGGTATGATCAAAGTCTTTAGTTATGACGTTTATGCTTTGCTAGATCCAGGAGCGAGTCTATTTTTTGTGACTCCATATGTTGCAATGAATTTTGATGTTCTTCCTGAGCAACTTATTGAGCCCTTCAGTGTTTCTACACCTGTTGGTGAGTCTATTCTAACTGAGATAGTCTACCGTGATTGTACTATTTACGTCAATCACAAGAGCACCATAGCTGACCTAGTTGAGTTAGACATGGTAGATTTTGATGTCATTCTAGGTATGGACTAGCATCATGTCTGTTATGCCTCAATCGATTGTAGAACTAGAGTAGTCAAGTTCCAGTTTCCTAATGAGCCAGTTATAGAGTGGATGAGTAGTTCAACAGTGCCTAAGGGTCATTTTATTTCGTACCTTAAGGCGAGGAAGTTAGTTTCCAAGGGTTGTGTCTATCACTTAGTCCGAGTTAATGAATCTAGTGTTGAGACATCTCATATTCAGTCAGTTTCAGTTGTTAGTGAGTTTCCAGAAGTCTTTCCAAACGATCTTCCTGGAGTCCCTCCTGAGAGAGAAATAGACTTCGATATAGATATTTTTTCTGATACTCGTCATATCTTTATTCCTCCATATAGAATGGCACCAGCAAAGTTGAAAGAGTTAAAAGAGCAGTTGAAAGATCTCCTACAAAAAAGATTCTATCCGACCAAGTGTCTAACCTTGGGGCGCTCCGGTCTTATTTGTGAGAAAGAAATATAGTTCTCTTAGAATATGTATAGATTACTGTCAGTTGAACATGGTTACTATCAAGAATAAGTATCCTCTTCTGATAATTGATGATCTTTTCGATCAACTTCAGGGTGCCATTTGTTTTTCTAAGATAGACCTCAGTTCTGGCTATCATCAGTTGAAAGTAAGAGAAAGTGATATCCCTAAGACACCATTCACGACCCGTTATAGTCATTATGAGTTCCTAGTTATGACCTTTGGTTTGACCAATGCTCCTGCAACATTCATGGACCTTATGAACAGAGTATTCAAGCCTTATTTAGATATGTTTGTTATCGTATTCATTGATGACATTCTAATTTATTCGAGGAATGAGGAAGATTATGTTAGTCATCTCAGAATAGTCCTTCAAACTCTAAAGGATAAGGAGTTATATGCTAAGTCTTGAGTCTGTGGCATTCTTAGGCCATGTTGTTTCCGGTGATGAAATTAGAGTTGATACTCAGAAAATAGAGGTAGTACAAAATTGGCCTAGACCCACATCTCCAATTGATATTAGGAGTTTCTTGGGATTGGCTGGCTATTATAGAAGATTAGTTGAGGGGTTTTCATCTATTTCATCCCCATTGACTAAGTTGACTCATAAAACAGTTAAGTTTTAATGGTCTAAAGCTTGTGAGAAAAACTTTCAGGAGTTGAAAAAACGGTTGACAGTATTGACCTTACCAGAGGGTAAACAAGGTTTTGTTATATATTGTGATGCGTCCCGAGTCGGTTTGGGTTGTGTGCTGATGCATAATGGCAAGGTTATAGCTTATTCCTTAAGACAACTAAATGTTCACGAGAATAATTACCCAACCCATGATCTAGAGTTGGTTGTCGTAGTATTTGATTTAAAAATATGGTGTCATTATCTTTATGGTGTTCATGTAGATGTGTTCATCGATCACAAGAGTCTTCAATATGTGTTTAGTCAGAAAAAGCTTAATCTCAAACAGAGAAGGTGGTTAGAATTACTCAAGGATTATGACATGAGTATTCGCTATCACCCAAGTAAGACTAATGTTGTTGTTGATGCCTTGAGTATATTGTCTATAGGTAGTACCGCATATTTGTGGAAGATAAGAAAGAGTTAGAAAAAGAGGTGCATAGACTTGAACGATTACGAGTTTGATTAAGGGATTCCGACGAAGGAGGAGTAGTGGTAATGAATGGGGCTGCATCATCATTAGTATCTGAAGTGAAAGAGAAACAAGACCAAGATCTTATTTTGCTTGAATTGATGTAGCGACCCTAAAAATAGATAGGTGAAACTAGAGTCTAACGTATGAATTTTTAAAGTTTAAGCATAAATTGGAGTTATGAAATTTTCCAAAATAAAAATTGGACTTTGCCTTAGTTTTATTTGGTAGGTCCATGTAGGCAAGAGGCATTTTCGTAAATATTAATTTTAGTTAAATTAAAAAGTGGGTATATTTTATATTATTTCTAATTTCTATTTATGGTATTAAAACTTTTAAAAAGGTTTGTTTTAATTCATTCTTAAAAAAAAAAAAGGGGGTTCTCTCTAGAACACCATTGAAGGCAAAGGTCAAGTTGGAACTAGGGTTTCGAATTGAAGGTTTCTTGCATCAAATTTTTGTGGATTTTCTCATTACTAAGGTATGGTGTCTCTTTATCTAAAGCTAGTTTTCGCTTTAGAACCAATTTAAAAGGGTTTTCAAATTCTCAAAAGTTATGAAAAACTTCTATTTCTTACTCTACTCAAGGGTTCTTGCATTAAATGGTTTTAAATGATGGATTGTGATATTTTTTTATATTAAATTGATGTTTTCAAGTGAAAAATCTCATGAACCCTTGATTTCACAAATTTCTATATTTGACTTACGAAATGGGTTTGTTGATAATGATTGGGTATTGATGAATTTATGCTTAGAATAGATTGTATTGTTGATGTTTATGATTTTCTATATCTATTGATTAATGTTGAGGATGGCTTTGGAGGATGGTAAGTTGGCTTAAT
>NC_064284.1:27094892-27103721 GCF_019186545.1 Solanum stenotomum
GAGGACAAGACTTTTCTATTCTAGTTTTATGATAAGGTTCTTGTAATAGACTTAATAGACTTCTTTTGATTGTAAAGGGCCGTGTCCCTAGTATGTTTTCACGTTTATGTCTAAGATGGCTAAGAGACTTAGTATTCCGCTTGTGTACTTTTGAATGATGTTTTAAAAGTGACCTTTGAGTCTTATGGGATTTTATTTAAAGAGTTTTTAATTCCGCACTATTTTACATATCTAATGTGATGAATGCTAAGGGCTTGTATGAGACCTCCGAGAGGTTGAATACGCATGTTACGACTTAGGGATGCTCTCGGGTCGTGACAATTGAAGGCAAATGTTTATAAGCAAAAAGTAATGGCTTTTGAACAAGAGGGAGATGGTGTATTGAGGTACCAATGTAGATTATGTGTGCCAAGGGTGGATGAACTTCAAGAGAGGATCATGGAAGAAGCTCATAGCTCTAGATATTCTATCTATCCGGGTTCCACTAAAATGTATCGTGACTTGAGAGAAGTCTATTGGTGGAGTAGTATGAAGAAAGGCATTGCAGAGTTCGTTGCTAAGTGTCTGAATTGCTAACAAGTTAAAGTAGAGCACCAGAGGTCCGGTGGTATGGCTCAGAAAATAGATCTTCCGGAGTGGAAGTCGGAGATGATCAATATGGATTTCATCATAGGTTTACCATGGTCTCCCAGGCAGCATTATTCCATTTGGGTGATTGTAGATCGAATGACTAAATTAACCCACTTTTTGCCAGTAAAGACTACCCATTCAGCTGAGCATTATGCTAAGTTATATATTCAAGAGGTAGTCAGACTTCATGGAGTTCCGGTATCGATTATTTCAGATAAAGGTGCACAATTTACTACAATATTTCGAAAGTCATTCCAGAAAGGTTTGGGTTCGAAAGTGAACTTGAGTACTTCTTTTCATCCTCAGACTGATGGTCAAGCAGAGCACACCATTCAGAATTTAGAAGATATATTGAGAGCTTGCTTGATTGATTTCAAGGGTAATTGAGATGATCACCTACCTCTCGTAGAGTTTGCTTATAACAATAGCTACCACTCTAACATCCAAATGGCTCCGTATGAGGCTCTTTATGGGAGAGGATGCAGATCCCCTATTGGATGGTTTGAAGTTGGTAAAACTAGGTTGATAGGACCAGACTTAGTGCATTAAGCTATGGAGAAAGTGAAAGTTATTCAAGAGAGATTGAAAACAACGCAGAATCGTCAGAAATCCTATACAGATGTTAGGAGAAGGGACTTAGAGTTTGAAGTAGATGATTGGGTTTACTTGAAAGTTTTACCCATGAAGGGTGTTATGAGATTTGGTAAGAAGGGGAAGCTTAGTCCCCGGTACATTAGTCCTTACAGAATATCCAAGAGGATTGACAAAGTATATTATGAGTTAGAGCTACCTTAAGAGTTAGTAGCGGTTCAACCGGTATTTCACATTTCTATGTTGAAGAAGTGTATGGGTGATCCTTCACTTATCGTACCTACTGAAGATATTGATATTAAGGGTATTTTATCATATGAGGAGATTTCGTGTAAATTCTAGATCGCCATATTCGTAAGTTCATGACCAAGGAAGTAGCATCAGTCAAGGTTCTATGGAGAAATCAGTTTGTTGAGGAAGCTACTTGAAAAGGTGAGGAGGACATGAAGAAGAGATACCCACATCTCTTTGTGTTCGGAGAAATTCCAAATTAAGGTACTAATCCTTTTCTTGGCATTTGTTTTAAGTTGGCATGTTGTATTTATATTTTGCTTGTTGGGTGTTTGAGCTGAATATTAGATGTAATCTCATTTGAGGATGAATGTTCCCAAGGGGGAGATATTGTAACACCCCACTACTTGAAAGAACTAGAATTAGAAAGAAACCATTTTTGGAACTAATTAAATTTGGAAATTTTGGGATGTTATGCAAGGTATGAGTTTTGGGTCAACTTCAAACGACCATAACTCCTAGAACAGGATAAGTTAGGTGTAGTACTAGATACCATATAAAAGTCCTTAGAATTATCTTTCAAACGCCACCGAGTTTGCTCATTTTCGAGTTCGTATGATGGAGATATATCTGTTTGAAGTTAGGTTGTCTAGATAATGAAAGTCAACCATATTTTAGAAAGGTATTTTGGTCTTTTCATTACCCAATTAACTAAATTCGTTTTTAATAATTTAATTAGGGGCCTAAACTGATTTGGTTTAGACAATTACAATTCACGGTAGGATTTTTAAAAAGAGTTCAAGAAGAAAAAAAAAAGAGAAAGGTCAAGATTCGTCGATTTCTCGAGGATTTGGTTGCGAATTTTGCCAAGGGTTGATCCCTAAAGAGGTATGTGAGTTCACATAGCGTTGGGTTCATTCACCCACACGCCAATCATGTTAATTTCAGCGTTAAATTCGTTCTAGAAATTTGAAGGTTAATGTTCTTGATCTGTGTTCTTGAAATTGACTTTTGTTCTTGAGATTGGGATGAGATTGATGAGTTCTTGAAGAAATCATGTCAATTTTAGGGTTGTGTTTGATTAGATTCGTGTGTACATATATTGTGTATCTGAATCTAAAAAGAAATTAAGAAAAAGAATCGAAATTAGTCGAGTTAAGATCAGAAAACGAGAAGAAAAACTCGTCGGGTTTACCTGGGGAGAGCTGGCGCAATGCGCCACTGATACCCCAGTAGTGCTGGCGTGGCGTGCCAGTTGTGCGCCAAAAAGCAGTCTCTGAACTTCAGGGGATGGCGTCCCGCGCTAGCAGTGCGCCCGGGTTATCTACTTTTACCCTTTTTTCGTTGTTTAGCCCGTCTGAGTTCTTCTAAAGTGTACTAACACTTCCTATTGATTCTAACTACTCTAAATGACTTCTAAACATCTATAAATCATCAATAAACACGAATCATAACCTTGAATCCATAAATTCAAATTCAAGGTAAGTTAAGAGCCAAGTCTAGAGAGTTTTTAAAGTCTTTTGCAAACGCTTAAACTTGTTTTAAAGACTTGAGCATTGAGTTGAGTAAGAGCAACAATGAAATTCATTTCTTCAAATGACTATATGGGAATTAAGCATTTCCAAGAGTTAAAATGTTTTCACATCTAGACAAGAGAGAAAACACCGATTTCCAAAAGAGGAAACATTGATTTCCAAGAGAGATTTTAAGCTAGGTTTTTAGTAATAATCTCAAACCACAGAAAGAGTTAATTTTTTTAAACATGTGAGCTAGTATATTTTGGGAGTAGTACTGAGCACCGATTTGGGGATAAATTTGAGTTCAGACAATTCAAAGTCTCCATAAACTGTGTAGTCAACATGGATAGAAAAGGGTCATAATTTTTAGATGATTCCTTAATGCTTTTAGCATAGACTAGTGGATCCACTTAGTGAGTTAGGTTCTATACCCCAGCAAGGTATAAGACGACCCTGGCAGCGCGAAGCAAGACGTTGTACCGTCACTTAAGCTCATAATATGGTTGTCAGTTAAACAATCTCCCACAGTGATATTTTGTATTCTTATATACACAGAGTTACTTGTATTTTCATATACAAACTAAGTTATTGTGTGGTTTTAAATACACTGAGTTATTATCTTCATGTTTTAAAGCTTTTCTTTATACTGCATCCTTATTAGTTATTACTACTTTATATTGAAATGAGTAGAGTTGAGTTGAGACAAGGTAAGTTCCTTCAGTTCTAATTCAAGCTTATGTTCTGTTTAGATTTCCCCTCGCATGCTCGTACATTCAATGTACTGATGCCATTTTGCCTGCATTATTTTATGATGCAGATACAGGTAACCAGGATCAATATCCAGCGCCTCATTGATGCAGTTGAGCATTCAGAGTCGTTTGGTGAGCCTCTTTGCTTTCCGAAGGATCCCTATTTACATTTCTTTAGTATTTTTAGGTTTTAGGATGATCGGGGGTCTTGTCCCGACATTCCTCATAGTTTTAGAGGCTTCATAGACAGCTAGTTAGTTCACTTGTCTTTACACTTTCATTCTGTTATGTTGAGACTTGAGTTTGCCTTATTAGCCAGTTGAATGTTTGCTTTATAACATTCTAGTTTTATTACATGGATTTATCTTTGTTGAGTAAAGTCTTACGCTGAGTAGTAAGTCAGGCCAAGGGTTCACTTTGGGCCAGCAATGGTTCTCGAATGTCAGTCCCTTCCAGGGTGTAGGCTCGGGGCGTGACAACCCTATTGTTACTAAATGGGTCAAAAATATCATTTTTTGAATAAATATATTATTTCTTTTCTTTTTAAACATATTTTGTTCCTAATAAATGTTTTGTTAAAGAACTTTATTCTTGTTTTCTTTCTTATACAATCACTTTAAGTAATAAAAATGTAGAAAATATTTTTTTCTTCTTAATCTCATTTTATCAATTAAATAACTCCATGTACTCTTTTAACGGATAATATATGTCATAATTATAAGATCATAGTAAATACACAATGAATTTTTATATAAGGATAAAAAAATTATAATATGATGGGATTTTTATTTTATTTTTTCCCAAATTGAAGTAGGATAAATATTTGCTAATTAAAAAATATTATTAGAAAAAGAATGTTTTAAAAAGAAAATAAATAATATAATTATTTGAATAATAATAAAGACATTTTTGGACCAAAGTATTAACTACAAAAACATTTTTAGACTAAACCATAAATAGAAGACATTTTTGTTCATTTCACATAGTTTAAGGATATTTTTAACCCTTTTTCGTTTAGAAGATATTTTTTTAGAGTAAATTTTAGGTTTAGCAAACATAAAAATCATATTAGCGCTCTATAACTACAATTTTGTTATTTGCACTCCATAGCAGTTTTCTATGGAGCATCATATTTGTATAAATCGCAGGCGAGCATCTCGTTTGTATGAAAGCGCAACAATTGTATATGTATATTGATTTTATATATATATATATATATATATATATATGTATCAATGATTGTGTTTGTATATCTACATAAAATTTGAATTTGTAAACAATTGTATATCAAATCTCTCTCTCACTTTATACAACACAAATTACACATTGTAATTTGTATAATTTATGTTTGTATAAAATGAGAAAGAGAGAAAGGTAAAAGAGAACTGGTAGGCAAAGATCTGTGTTTGTATAATTATAAGTGCATAGAACAAAAATATATGCATTTGTATATACAATTTTCTCTCGCTTAGTACTTCCTTAGTAGTATTTGATTCCCTGAAGATCTTGCTGCTGTGAGCAACAAATGACAAATGTTGTTCTTTTGCCTTGTGTCTAGCGATTATAAGATGCCCTTGTGGTGCAGGATGTACATCAACTGAAGTAGTTGATTATAGTGTAGTATATTCACGGTGATGATGACTAAGCATATTCCACTTGGAGAATTCAACTTCTAAATGCATTCTTTGTGAATTAGACACAGAGAAAGTGGGATTTGATAAATCACCATTGACTGGACCTGCATGTGCAACCTATTCCTTACTGCCACTAGCAGAACCTAAATCTACAATTGGAGCCTTATCAATCTGGGTTTCATTACCTCTGTGTGGTCATCACTTTGACATATTCCTCATGATCATCATCTGATCCTTCAACTGAGGGGTCAATAACACTTTCATTATCAAGGAGTAGCATTTCCACCAATAACTTGTGTACTATCAGTCTGTACTTCCCCTGAATTATGATTATCATGTGCTTATAATTTAGATAAAGATTTAACAAAAGTAACAAGGTGAGTTGAGATATCAATGTTAGTCTGAGATTGATTTGGAGGCATATAGGGTAGTGTGTTTTTATCAAACACATGTTTGGATACATACAACCTCCTTGTAGGGGGGTGATAACATTTATATCATTTGTGTAATTTGTTGTACCCTATGAATAAACAAGGGTAAGTCTTCGGACTGAATTTGTTAATACCCTTGATATATGAAAAACATCTATACCCAAACATCTTTAGGCTATTGTAATCAGGTTGCTCTCCATACAACGTAGCAAATAGAGTCATCATTTTTAAGAATGATCAGGAGGGTAGTTTATTAATGAGGAACACTGCAGTGAGGGAAGTCTAACCCATATAAACAAAGGTAGGTTAGCATGAGATAGTAGAGTTAAGACAGTCTCCACAATATGCCTATGTTTTCTTTCTGACAATCTTCCAAATACTTGATGAAGTTTGTCTTGATAATCTCACCACCTCCATCACACTGAAATATCTTAATTTCTTTAGAAAATTATTTTTCCACCATTTTCTGAAATTTTACAAAGACTTCAAAATATTCAGATATCATTTTCGATAGATAAATCCATGTATATCTTATGTGATCATCTATAGAACCGACAAAATATTTCATATGTTGAGAAGATTCAACGAGAGCAGGTCCCACAAGTCATAATGAGTTTTCGATAAAGGTTCCTTCTCAATTTTATTTCTCAAACCAAATGAAAGTTTACAACTCTTTCCCAACTGGCAACTAGAACAAACAATATACATTTTATTCCAACTACTAACATTGATGTAGTTATTATTACTCAAAACTTTTAAAGATTTCAAGCTAGCTTGTCCTAATATAATATGCCACATGTTGTTTGATACGTTCCAATCGTGTCCAACAGTTTATCATAGAGACTGTTATCTTGCAAAGCATAGAATCCATTCCTTTTAAATCCATTGACCAGTAGTGACCTTGCCTTCTTGTCATTTACAACAAAGTTAGTTTTATTAATTCAAGAGTGCAACAATTATCCTTTCCAAGTTTACTAATTGAGAATATATTTTTATCAATCTTAGGAACTACAAGAACTTCTCTTAACTTTAGGCCTGATCCTGATATGTTCTCAACATGTGTTATGTCTAACTTTTATCCATTCCCAATAATGATTTTATCTGGTCCATTGTAGTGTTTAAGACCAGTTAGAATACTTGAGTTATATGTCATATGACTACTTTCTTCTGAGTCCACATACAAGGTGTTATTGGTAGAGTTTTGTAGATTAGTAGCAGTTAATGCTTGTGGTAGCTCATCAGCAGCTTGGTAAGAGTAGTCTAACTTTGATTCATTCCCAATATTGTTCCTCCCTTGATCTCCACTTGAAGGACTGTTCTGAGAACTTGGTCCATATTTGTCGTTATAATAGCTTGTTCCTTGTCCAGCAGGCTCAAAGCCTCTTCCTCTGAAATTGAAGTTATTAATTCCTCTTCTTTTAGAGTAGTTTTCTCTTCACCTGCCCCTTTGGGCAGAGAATGCCACGTTATGGTTTTGTTGCGACACTTCATTTTCATCCTCCCTCATATCAAAATCCCTGAGAGCATTAACAAATTGATTAATAGTGAGATATGGTATCTTACCTAGCATGAAAGTCCTGAAGGTCTTGTACTTGAGACCTAAACTTCTAGTAAACTTAATTACTTTTTTTTATCTTCATACATAGGCTTGTGAATGGCTGCAAGGCCATCACATATGCCTTTGAATTCTTTAATTAATTAATAAATATTTTTGGTTCCTAACCTAACACTTTGCAGTTGTTGTTTGAGCTGGAACTCCTTATCTTTCATTGCTTGAAGATAAGTTTCTTACGAGCTTTCTCACATCTCCTTGTCAGTTGAGCAACCTACAATCAGGTACATGCTTTCTTTTGTTAAGGTACTTGAGATCCAACTTCTTAGCAACACATCCTTCTCTTCCCAGTCATCAATATTGTTGTTGTCTTCTGCATCCTTCTCAACTGCTACAACTTTTTCAACAGTCTGTCCAATGTAACATGTACTTTTAGTTGGTTCATTCTTTGTGATGAGATAGGTTAATTTCATCACTTGAATCAACTGAGACATTAGTGTTCTCCATATAAGATAATTTGTTGGCTTGAGTTTAATGGAACAAGACGCAATAAGATGGTGAAGTGAGGAGGTTGATAAGGTGTTAGTAGAAGAGGCCATTGCAATTCGATATTGTGGTTATTCTACTTTTTGGATCCAACATGTTATAAAGAGCGGAAAAACTTTAATGCTCTGATACCATGTAGAATTCTCACGTAAAGTATAGAGAAATCAAGGATTGTATTGATAATTAAAATTGTTGAGTACCCGCTCCTAATATAGGAGAAAAGTCCTACATTAGCTACAGTAGGAGTCCTACTACAATACAAATATATTATTTACCTGAATAGTATTACTACTATAACTAAAACACATTATCCTAGTTGACTTTAGCCTCATACTCGATACATCAGCTTAGTCATACATAAGTTAGGATTTAGTAGTCTAGTCCTAGTGTGACTCTAACTCTACAGCAGTAAACACGTTAGTCTGCTTCCTTGGAGCTGTTCCGTTAACGTGTTTCAATCATTAGCTTCCTTCATCTTCAACATATTACACCAACATTCCCTATTATTGTTCGATTCTATGAGATATACTCCGAGACAATTAAAATTATTTCTTGCCTTCTCATTTTTTATTATGCAGTTTCTCTCCCATTTTGATTAAATAAAATGAGTTATTATGATATAAACAACTTACAATTCTCTGAAGCATCAAGCATGCATTGAACGACTAAAGTGAAAATGTAAAGTATTTCGAGAAGTGAAACCTTTTATTTTGTGACGATATCAGGTGTGTAAGACTTTCTTTTTTGTATAGACATAATAAAGTTCTTGATGTGGAACGTTATTTCAACATATGGTGTGAAAATTTACTCGAAAATATTCAAATATGTCAGAGAAATTGGTCAATTATGAAGTCAGCTCAATGCGCTTTGATCTTCTTATTCTTTTTTTGTTAAGGACGTATATTTAGATAAATACGAAATTAAGTGTATAGTACAGTACTGTTTTGG
>NC_064284.1:27106888-27126825 GCF_019186545.1 Solanum stenotomum
GGCCCTGATCTCACACTGTACATAGAGGATGCTGGAATATTAGTCATCAAGGGACGCAGATTACCCAAGACTCTCTGCCTTATATCCTGTCCAAGAGCAATGTCTCAAAGTTAAGCAAATCCAAAAAGGATAAGAGAACAAGAAGGCCAACAAGACAGATCATCTAAGACTTAGAGCTATAAAAAAAACAACACAAATATTGCTACTCTAATCAGTTTTTGAAAATATACTTATGTCTTCAGTCTATGGTAGAGCACAATATTCTATTAGCATAGGAATGTGAAAAGAATGTATATACCATATGTCTAATAGCCATATCCAAGGATTTCTTTGATAATTATCTTCCAAAACCTGAGCTATCAGGTGACGAAGACTTTGCAGATAAGTTACTGCGTGGAGAATGTTTGTCATCTTGTTTATGGAGGAACCAACTTCTGCATATTTATTACCCTTTCAACCACTTTGGTCCCAACCATGCCAGGGCTTATATTGTCCTTGGCTTTAGCATGAAGTCGGCTCATGGATGGTACAGGAACAGAGCTTCCACTGCTATGCATAACACCATTAGGAGGACATGCTCTTGCTGGAGAGCATGACTGTCGTCTAATCCTTCCATTTTATTATATTCTAGGTGTTTTGATGATCCTCACAAATGCAGGAACCTGGTCCCAGGCAGAGTTCTCTCGACCAGATCTATAATGGGGTACAACTGTAAAACTATCATGTCAGCGATTGGTGAGGCGTCAACGTACTACACCAATCAGAATGGACGAGGGTGTTTGTCCAACGGGTAATAACTCTTTATGGTTGATATTTTCTACGTGACAAACACTATATTAAATTCATTCATCCAAAGAAGGAAGTCAGCCAGCAATCCTTTTCAAGAACTCACAAAGAAGTTTGCAAGGGACCTGGTCCCTACAAGACTGCTATATGAAAAGGTGACAAGACAGTCCATCAGAAAAAGCTGTTGGTAGGTGCACAACTTTTCACACCAGCAGGCTCTCAGCCAATAGGATTGTCTCAACGAGTTTGTGTTGATTTATATCATCTCTTTCCAAACCACACAAACTCAAGATTTTGGCAAACAAAAAAAAACTCACCAGCTTAGAAGAAAAAAGGCATTTTCAAGGTAGAACAATACTTACACTCAACAAAAGGATCTGATAAAGTGCTGAAGCATCTTTGTTGAGTTTGAGTTTTGTATCTATCATTTTATAAGTTTTTGCATCTTGAAAATTCTCAAGTACACAAGCAAAGATTATCTCAGTGAAGTATTCTCCGACAAGCGCAACAAGGACATGATCGAGTTGCAAGCGTCATAGTGTGTCTTAGGAGTTATACTTTTGTGCTTACATTGTAAATCTGTTCCTATTCTATAAAGGATTCAGATATTTTGTTTCAGTTTCTAAAAGTCTAAGTCAGTTAAGGTTGACTGATTTAGTGGGTAGTGTTGTATCTGCTTAGTCAAATTCTAAATCATCTAGAGTTAGGTGGTTTAGTGGGCGGTGTGGTATCCGCTTAGCAAAGTCTAAGTTATCTAGGGGTGATAGCTTAGTGGGAGTGTGGTATTTGCTTAGACTCAGTAAGTAATAGGATTATTACTTAGTTGTGAGATTAATAACTTCTTCTTACTTTGGTTGTAAGTGGGTTTCACTTTTGCTTGAAGAGATTAGTGGAAACAGTTGAAAATCCTATGTGACAGGTCGTGGTTTTACTCCCTTGAGCAAGGAGGTTTCCACGTAAACTTCTTGTGTTGATTTCCTTCATTATTCATTCTTCATTATTGTTCTTGCTGAGTCAAGGGACCTGGTCTGTTGATTGATAGTGGACACGTATATTCTATCAATTGGTATCAGAGCGGGTGCTCTCTAGCCGGTTAACACCAAGAGAGAATCCTGCAGAAAGATGGCTGCTCCACTGAACCTGGAAGAAGGACAATCGTCAACAAGACCACCTTGTTTCAATGGCTAGTTCTATAGCTGGTGGAAAACTAGGATGCACGACTTCTTGATGGCGAAAGACAGTGAGCTATGGGATATCGTGCTTGATGGACCCTTCATCCCAACTACTGAAGTGAAGGACGGAGATATTACCATAGTCGTTCCCAAGACTCGTCAACAATACAACGAGGCAGACATAAAGAAGATAGAGAAAAGCTACAAAGCAAAGAAGTTACTGGTGTATGGTATAGGCGCTGAAGATCACAATCGGATTTTGGCATGTGAGTCTGCAAAAGAAATCTGGGATTGTCTCAAGACGACCCATGAGAGCACGAAGTAGGTGAAGGAATCAAAGGTGGACATGCTGACCACCCAATATGAGAACTTCACAATGAAGAAGAGAGAAACTATTCATGACATGCACACTAGATTCTCCTCAATAACCAACGAGCTACGCTGCTTGGGAGAGCCTATCCATCCCAGTAAATAGGTAAGGAAAATTCTTCGAATTCTTTCTAAGTCATGGGCAAGCAAAGTAGATGCCATCACTGAAGCAAATGACTTGAAGGTTCTGACATGGATGCTCTCATTGGTAACTTCAGACTCATGAAATGAATAGAAACCAAGACACTGCACAGAAGGAGGTAAAGAAAGATAAGTCTGTAGCTCTTAAGATCTCATCAGGTGAAATCTCCAGTGAAGAGGAGGATATGGATTATCTCACCAAGAGATTCCAAAAAATTGTGAGAAAGCATGGAGGTTTTTGAAAGGGAGGGAACGTTCTCCGGGCTGCAAATTCAAGTGACTTATGTCATAAGTGTGGAAAGGTTGGACACTTCATGAGAGACTGTTTGATGCTCAAGGCTGAAACCAAAGAGTATCAAAGATCTGGAGGTGAAAACGATAGAAGAAAGGACTTGGTACCCGAGAAGAAAGCAAGAAAAGATGCAGCTGACTATGTTGTGAAGAAAGCTTTAGCTGTCTTGGGGATTCCTCAAGTGAGTCAGAAGAATCAGAATGTCCCTAAGATGCATTCATGCTAGCTGTTAAAGACGATGATAATGTGTTTGATGACATGTTTGCATTCATGGCTAAATTTGATGATGAGAAAGATGAAGAAAAGGTAACTCTCCTTGACATTAAATAAAACTTAAATGCTTATTTTGTTAGAAGGTTGAGAAATCTAGCTGATGTGTTAACAACTGAAAAAGACTCTATGAACAACAGTCTAGACAAGTCTAATGAACAAAAGATAGCACTGATTGTTCACATGTCTGTCATCGAGGAACAACTGACAGTTCTAGAGACTAAAAATCTAGAACTCAAGGAACAATTGAGCATAATGAATGAAATGTCTGGCAAAAGAAAAGGGAAGGCTAGTAGTCTGTAAATAGAGCTAGAAGCGAGTCTGAACATTGCTGAAACCAGACTTGCTCTAGCCTTGGAGAGAAATGATCAGATGGACCTGGTCCGTCTTAGAGAAGAACGGAACAATTCTCTAAAGTGGACCAGCTCTACCAAGTTACTTTCTAACATCACTAGTCAAAGTAACTACAACATGAAGGGGTTAGGCAGCTTGAACATCAGTCCTCCCTACAATCCCCACAGTAAGTATGTCTCTGTGTCAGATAATCTATTATGTCTTCACTATGGTCGCAATGGTCACCTGAAAAAGGATTGCCCAGCTAGGAAAGTTTCTCAAGAAAAGGTCTTAGTCTACTTTAGACAGAAAGTTAACCAAAACAAGGGACCTACTCCTATATCCAAATCCTCTAACTTGAAAAAGATTATTCTGCCTCGTTAGACAAGAAACACACTCATTATGCCTCTATTTGCTTATTGGGAACTCAGATTAAAATGGGTTCCTAAGTCCAACAAATAATCTTTGTTGTAGGGGAGTGGAAAAGGTAGCAGTCAATGCTGGTTCATGGACAGCGAATGCTCGAAGCATATGACTGGAAGGACTGAAAACTTCCTCTCTCTCTGAAGGCACTTTAAGGAGGAGATGTCTCGTTTGGTAATGGGAAAAAGGGGTATATTTATGGTGTTGGAAGAATTGGCAGATCGGTAGAACACTCAATCGAGAATGTATACTATGTGAGTGGACTAAAATACAGTCTCCTCAGTGTGTCACAAATTTGTGATGAAGACAATAAAGTTAGATCTCTATTTGAAAAGTGCATTGTTAACAATTTGTCAACAAATGGGGTGATCTTGACGGCTAGAAGGTGCAAAAACATGGACCTGGTTCATGGCCTATCTAACCTAAAGTTCGGCAATGACAAGGTGTGTGAAGCTTGTATCAAAGGGAAACAGACCAGATCATCATTCATCCCAAAGAAGCTAATGCAAATGATGAACCTGATGAGAGACTTGGTCCGGTAGACAATGCTGAACAAAGATTGATGTTGCTCAAACTGATAATATGAATTGTGAAGGTTAGAATGAAGAAGTTGAGCAAGCTCAGTTTCAAAGAAGAAAAGTAATACACCCGGTTCCCCGACCAGCTGACAGGTTGTCCAAGTTCCCCTTCAACAATGATTTCAAAAGAGGTTGTGTTGAAATCATGAGTAGTGAGCATGATGGGAGAATCAAATTTCTTCTTGGAGCTGCAGATCCACCAAACTTCTGAAGGTACCTCCGTTTGTCAAGAAATGTACAACAAGTTGCTGAAGAAGTTTCATATTATGGACGCCAAGACAATTGACAATCCCATGGGGACCAACTCGAGGCTGGATGCTGATGGATCTGGTCCAGATGTAAAAGATACAAGTGTTAGGATTTATGCAAGATTCCAAGCTTGTCCAAAGGAATCACATTTAAAGGCGGCTAAGATAATCCTAAGACTTTTGATAAATACAGGGACCTGGCTCTACTTTATCCATCAGGAGATTTTGTAGGGGATTGAAGGAATATGGTGATGCTGGGTATCAAACTGATAGAAAGAGCAGGAATGACTCATTTTATGGGCATATCTTATTCATGAAAAAAAAAAGGGCAAGTATGTAGCAGATGCATGTCGGTGTGATCAACTCATGTGGATCAAACAGTAGCGTGAAGTTCTTAGAGTGGTTATTCAGACTATCCCTCTCCTATGTGTTTACATCCCTACTCTATTCAAATAGGGCGAAACGTCGCGGTGACTCAAAAAATAATCAATTGATTAAATTTTAAAAGTTAGAAAAAAACGAGTTTTAAAGGAGTCGCCACCTAATTTTAGAAAAAAACTAGGAAACCATTAAGTGATCTACGAAACCATTAGATTCTAAGTAAGGGGTTCAAGTTATTTCGAAGGGAAGGGGTTAGGCATCATTCGAAATCCACAAATGTGGATCCCGATTGAATTCATTTTTTCAAATTGAGTAGGAGGATAAAATAATGTACAAGTATAATAAACATGCAATATACACAAGTAATATGATAAAACAATAATATAGGAATTGGCCTAAATTTGCCTATCGTCAATAATATACAATAATGAATAAGAGTATAATTCAAACCTAATTTGAATAGCTTCAATGGGAAGCACTTCCGGGTACCTGTAAAGACACTTAGTAAAAGTGTTAGTAATAAATTAACATGAATAAAAATAAATGAATCAAAGAATAACTTAAAAATAAAACCCCGTCTTATTAACATGGAAGGCCTTGGAAATCGACGATAATTTCTTCATCGGCCAATTTTAACATACAACATATATAAACTTAAACTAAATTTCCATCTTTTAAAATGGGGAGGCCTCGAAAATCGACGGAGAAATTTTTTCATTGGCCAATTTTAACAAACAAAACATGAAGCTAAACAATAAAATAAAGAGAATAATGCAACAAAAACAAATAATATGAAGAAATATAATCTAAAGAAAACCAAACACTGTCAATAATAAAGCAAACTACCGAAAACTTGAACAAATCAAATAATAATAATAATAATAAAAAATATATATATATATATATATTATCAACCATAAAAGAGGAGCAATGCATTATGCTAATAAAATAAAAATAACAATCCAAATGCAACAGTGCAAAAGTAGGCATGCATAATGAACAATTAAATAAAGTAAATTAATAATTAGAGAGAGTAATATATAATTAAACTTTGGACATATTATAATCCAACCAATATATGACAAAACAATAAATGAATAAAAATAGTAAAGAACTGAACAATTAGAAATAAAGATAAAATAGAGCAACAATGATAACACAATTAACAAACAGTAGCCAAAAATATAAAATAGATATAAGAATAAAATAAAGTCATTAGAGAACTGCAATATTCATTAAAATAAAATGATAATTGATAACAAACCAAGCATCGGTGAATAAAACAAAGCAAAAACAAGGAGATTAAAGAAGGAAATTCGCTGGACAATAACATTTCTAAGTTCTAACTAAAAAAATACACAAAATAACATGGATCTATTCATCACAATATAAAAAGTAATCACAAATAAAAATAGAGTAATTATGGAGGTAACAGTGTTAGGGCATCTCCAACCCAATCCTCTATTTTACTCTTCAAATATACAATTTTCTATTTTTTCAGACAACCAACTCCAACCCAATTCTCTATCTTACTCTCTAAAAAGGAATCTTTTTTCTCTCTCCTCAATATTATATTATTATTTTTATTTCATTCTTATTTTCTTATTTCATAATATAAATCATTTATTTCTTTTTTCCCATATAATTACTTTATATAATTTTTAATGTGATATAAAATTATTTTTTATTCTAAATTTTTAAATAACATAAATTGCAAGAAAATATAATATAATACATAAATTAGGTGACAAATTCAAATAAAAGTGACATACAATTACATAAACACTCAATTTTCAAAATTATTATGTTGCTCGCATAAATGCTCTATTAATGCATTACGAAGTTCAAAATGAGCATTTTTGTCCTTAATTTTTTTATGTCTAGCTAAAAATTGTTCAAACCGGAGATTTTCATCTATCACCATTTCTATAGTTGGAGTTGGAGCCTCTACGGCATCTTGAATTGGTGCATTGAGATCACGTTCATCCTCAATTATCATGTTGTGCAGTATAATACATGTAGTCATTATATCATGTAGCACTTCCTTTCTCCAAAAAACGTGACAGTCCTGCAATAATTGCAAAACGTGATTGCAAAACTCCGAATGCACGTTCAACATCTTTTCGGCACGATTCTTGTTTCATCGCGAAATATTTCTTTTGTTGGGAATGAGGATCACAAATAGTTTGAACAATTGTAGACCATTTAGGATATATACCATCAACTAAATAATAACCCATATCATATACCATCACAACTGTAGTCACAATCACAATCGCAACAATTCTCGAAATCATATCCTAATTTTTTTCCGAATAGTGCTAAATCTAGAAACGACCTACCGGATTTCTAAATTATTTTTGTGATCAATTAATTATTATGTTATGTATTGTATTTTATCTTGTATTTAAATTATTATGTTATGTATTGTATTGTTATCTTGTATTTAAATTATCATATCATGTATTGTATTTTAAAATTAAATTTTTTCATCTTGCCATTTTAATTTTGCGTATTCTTTATAATGAAAATTAATAATTAAATAAAATTTTATTATTCACGAAAATTAGAAAAAATAAAATAAAATACTATTAATTTGAAATTAAAATAGTATATATTAAATAATATTTAAAAATATTATATTACATTTAAAAAAGAATTATGAATATTAGATATTTAATTAATAGAATTATATGTAAAATAATATGTTAATTAGAAAGTAATAAAAATAATAATAAAATAATGAAAAAGTGAAATAGAGAGTGTGAATAGTAGTTCTCCAAATTTGGAGAACTACTATTCAACTCTCTAAATTTGAAGAATAGAGGGTGATTTGGAGGTGGGTTGGAGTGCCCATTTTCTATTTTACTCTCCAAATATAGAGTATGGAGAGTAAAATAGAGGTGGGTTGGAGATGGTCTTACCGTTAATGGAGATCACCGAAGGAGATACTAAAGTCACCAAAAAGACAAAGGAGAACAATGACATTGTGTGATGACTGGGAGTCCAGATCTGGTTTGTTGGTTGTGGTTTACCGGCGATGGAGCCACGCCGGAGCTGGAGTCAGAGCTTCGAGCTCGCTCGTTCGCGTAAAAGCTGCAAAAACAAGAAAAAATAAATCGTGAAAGGGAAAGGGGAAGGGGTTTGGTACGAGTTGTTGTTGTTTTACTCCGGTTCATCGGAGCTCCTTACTTCTCACTGGAGCTGCTGCTGGTAGGTCGGGTTCGTGCCGCCATTAATGGCGTTTTCCGGTAGGTGTGTTTTGGTTATTTCTGGCGAGGTTCTGGTGGTGGCGAGAGCTTTCCGACCAGATCTTGCCGAAAACGGACTTCAAAGCTTGGGGTTTTTCTGATTCGCGAAGCATGAAGGCCGTTGAACTCGGAGCTCACCGTTAATGGCAGAACTCGAGAAAGGGGAAGGAAACAGATGTGGGTTTGGTTCACTAGAGACAGTGATGGTGCTTGGGTGGTTTGAAGGTCTATCGAAGTTAATGGTGGGGTTTTGCCGTGGTTAGAGATGCAGTGGCGTGGTGGTTTTGTTGGTGGCGTGGGTTGGAGTTCGCTGGAGAAAATTAAAGGATGGTGGTCGTTTGGAGGTTGTTTCGGTGGTGTCTCGCCGGAAAAAGGAGAAATATGAATGAGGGTTTTGGGTTGCCGGAGCTTGGCCGGAATCCGGGGTGGTGGTAGCCGGAGAATGAATAGTGAAACCTATCTTAAAATTTACAACCCTATTCTAAAAATTAAATTCACCACCCCCTATTTTTTAACCTAACCAAAACTTATATAGGAAATAATTGTTAAATGGACTCAATTTTTGGGCTTGTGATTGTGGTCCAAAATTATCGATCAAGTAAAATACCTGTATTTGAATGAATTTTTAGATTATGCAAATATCAATATTAACAAATGTAACAAATAAAATGAATAAAAATAAATATAATGAATGTAACTAATGACATGTAAAAATGCAATTTTAAAATTAGCGGATAAAAAATCCTAAATTTTGATAAAAAAAGATAGTTATCGATAAACTGATTTAAAATTATAAGAAAAATATTTTGAACCATTAGATAAATAAAACTTAAAAGTTACGAATTTTAAAAATGTTAGGCCAAAAGTAGGTGTCAACACTATGTGCTATCACGAGTGCTCTCACTATGTCTAAGAACTCAGTCCACCATAAAAGGCCTAAGAATATTGATGTGAGAAATCATCTTCTGAGGGATCATGTTGAGAAAGGAAATATCAGCTTGTAATTCTGTAAGATCAAAGATCCAATCGCTGATATCTTCACAAAAGTTCTGACGAGAAACCCAGTCAAGATAAACAAATTAAAGTTGGGGATGCTGAAACTGAACTGAATGGATCATGCCTGAAGCAATCAACCATCTCATGACTATGCAAAGGGAGCAAGTATCCTTGTTTTTCAGTTATGTATGTTTTAGCAAATTCAGTCTCATACCTTTTGTAGGTATACACACATGGTAGACTTGTTGAAGGAAAAGGGAGGTCATAACAGATCTAGGCAATAACGTTCAACTTACAGAGAGGGAACCGGTCCGTTCTCGAAGGTTAGCACTCTTAACATTGCATTGTGAAATTATGCATGAGAACCGTTGCAATTGCCACATGTCTGTCAGGTATCTGATCATTGTGTCATCTTTTGAATACCTAGATGACACTTGCTTCCACATGATACACCCTTCCACTTCCCTTGTACTCCATATTTCTTTCCATCTCCCCAGAAAATTCAAATTCCCTTCCTAAAATCAGAAAATTTCAAAACCCTCTTTTCTCCTCTCTCTCAAGAACCTTCAAATGTTTAAACCGTTGTTTCTACTGAAGAATTTTCTGATAAAGAAATTTTTGAGTGTGAAAAGGGACCAGGTTCATCAAGCAAAAAGGAAGAAGGTGAAAAGATGATGTTCGCAAAGGAAAATGTTGACATTCTGAGAACTTAAAGTATTATGCATAGAAGGGTGTCTGATTTAAAAAAAATGATGATGAAAAAAAAATTAAAATGGTTCCTCAATTATTGATCTATTCGTCTCGGAGGCCTTGAGTAAGTTTAATCTTACTAATCTTTCTGTCATGAGAAACTCAGGCTTGATATGAAAGCTATGACAGCTGCTCTTGCTAACAGGGATACTAAAATAGTTTGTTTGAAGGCTTGACTTCTGGAGGAACAATCAGAGGGACCAGGTTGAAAAAAAAAACTGGCAGCCCTGAAGGTTGGCAGCAAAGCATGTTGAACTTTAAGATAAGCTTCTAAAAACCATGCTAAGGGATATGTTCTACTAATTCTATTATTTCCATCCCTTGCTCCTAAGCTATCCCCTCTCTCCCTAAATTCCCATGTTAGTCCTCATTCCTCTTTTCTATCGAAACTCAGTGGGTATTGCCTTGGTTCTCATTCATAATGATGTCTGCAATGCTTCGATGACTGATATTTTATTTGTGAATAAAAAATGTCTTGTTACTACTGACTTGTCTCATTACTTTATGTATTTTTACTCATGTTCAGTGTTGCCCAAGTGGCCATGAATTGGCTTGAACTACATTTCTGGCAACTTGGTTTACTGATTTGACCCTTTTTTATGATGTCAAAAGGGGGAAGATTGTTAGGGTATGAGATCAATGATGGTAATCAATGATGACATGGTGATCAATGATGACATGGTCATGCCGATAGGGGGAAGAAATGCTACTTGAAGAGGACATGGTCATGCCGATAGGGGGAAGAAGTTGAAAAAGTTTGTCATCATCAAAAATGGGGGAAATATTATTTTGTTGTTGATGTGAAGTTTTGATGATTTGACAAACTTCGGGAATGATGCAAAAAGGGGACCACTCCACTTATCTCAAGAGGCATGCTGATAGGGGGAATTGTTGAAAGGGGGAAGAAAACTTAGGGATCTAACAAGGGACCATATCCTTGTTATTAGGACTGACGACAAGGCAAATGAATGAATAAACTCAGTGTGAGAAATATTTGTGTGTCATCATCAAAAAGGGGGAAAATGTTATATTCTAGGTGTTTTGATGATCCTCACAAATGCAAAGTCTAACAAGGGACCGGATCCAGGAAAGGGTCCTCTGGTACTGAGACTGATGAAAGGGGTAATGAATGAATAAACTCAGCATAAGGATTATTTGTGTGTCTTCATCAAAAATGGGAAAAATGTTATATTCTAGGTGTTTTAATGATCCTTAGAAATGCAGGGACCTGGTCTCAGGCAGAGTTCTCTCGACCAAATCAACAATAGGGTACAGTTGTAAAACTATCGTGTCAGAGGTTGGTGAGGCGTCAGCGTACTACACCAATCAGAATGGACGAGAGTGTTTGTCCAACGAGTAATAACTCTTTATGGTTGATATTTTCTACGTGACAAACACTATATTAAATTCATTCATCTAAAGAAGGAAGTCAGCCAGCAAGCCTTTTCAAGAATTCACAAAGAAGTTTGCAAGGGACCTGGTCTTTGCAAGACTGCTATATGAAAAAGTGACAAGACAGTCCATCAGAAAAAGCTGCTGGTAGGTGCACAACTTTTCACACCAGCAGGCTCTCAGCCAATAGGATTGTCTCAACGAGTTTGTGTTGATTTATATCATATCTTTCCAAAATACACAAACTCAAGATTTTGGCAAACAAAAAAAACTCACAAGCTTGGAAGGAAAAAGCCATCTTCAAGGTAGAACAATACTCACACTCAACAAAAGGATCTGATAAAGTGCTGAAGCATCTTTGTTGAGTTTGAGTTTTGTATCTATCATTTTATAAGTTTTTGTATCTTGAAAATTCTCAAGTACACAAGCAAAGACTATCTCAGTGAAGTATTCTCCGACAAGCGCAACAAGGACCTGATCGAGTTGCAAGCGTCATAGTGTGTCTTAGGAGTTATACTTTTGTGCTTACATTGTAAATTTGTTCCTATTCTATAAAGGATTCAGATATTTTGTTTCAGTTTCTAAAAGTCTAAGTCAGTTAAGGTTGATTGATTTAGTGGGCAGTGTTGTATTTGCTTAGTCAAATTCTAAATCATCTAGATTTAGGTGGTTTAGTGGGCGGTGTGGTATTCACTTAGCAAAGTCTAAGTTATCTTAGTGGGCATTGTTGTTTCTGCTTAGGCTCAGTAAGTAATAGGATTATTACTTAGTTGTGAGATTAATAACTTCTTCTTACTTTGGTTGTAACTGGGTTTCACTTTTGCTTGAAGAGATTAGTGGAAACAGTTGAAAATCCTGTGTGTCAGGTCATGGTTTTACTCTCTTGAGCAATGAGGTTTTCACGTAAACTGCTTGTGTTGATTTCCTTCATTATTCATTCTTCATTACTATTCTTGCTGAGTCAAGGGACCTGGTCTGTTGACTGATAGTGAACGCGTCTATTCTATCACATTTGAAGCTGGCTCAACAGATGAAGACCTGACACTAGCTGCTCCAGGTCTGCCCCTTGTAGCTGAAATTGGCCTGTCAGGTAGTGATGTCCTTAAATTGGGTGGAGCATCAAGGGAGAACCCTGGTATATCTGAAGGCTTCCATGGTCTGGGTTTTACAGTTGGAGAACTAGCACGTGAGGCTGCAGGGTTTCGTTATGCCGTTGTAGCTGACCTGGTACCCGAAGGGGAATACACAAATTTAACTGGAGGAACAGCTGTATTTGTTGTACTTGACATGAAGTTGCTTGACGAGTTGGAGTTGCTGCCCTTGATGTGGACTTTGATCCAGTAACTGAGGCCCTGCTTGTTGGTGTTGAGGACCGTGAACTGGATCTTGCAGTAGGTGTTGAAGATCTTGGAGGAACAGTGGGTTTTGCAGAAGGCATGGTGGTCCCAGAAGTAGGTGTTGCAGACCTTGATGATCTAGATGCTGTCGTGGTTGACATTGATCTAGAGGTTGCAGTGGATGCCATTGCTTTGGTTGCTGCAGCAGATGTGAATCTAGATGCTGAGGTCGAGGTGGATCTAGATGAGCTCAATGTCGGTCTACCAGTAGGAGTTGAAGGTCTTGATCCACCTGAAGAAGATGGTCTTCGAAGACTAGAACTTGAATTGTTTAATCCGGGAGAGGAAGCTAGCTGTCTAGATGCTAAGTTGCTTCTTGAGGTGGCCTCTGGGAGAGAATTTGTTAACTGCATCAAAGTTGGCAAATTACAGATAAAAATATATCAAAACTGTGATACACACTTCAGGTTAAGACTGCCAGGCAGAAAGCTTCATTATTTGCACTTCACATATTTATCTACTCACAGTAATAGACAAAGTTCTGCATTGTCTTCAAGTAAATTGGTGTCTAGACATATTTAACTATGCTTTCTCTAATCTTTCTTTAGTGTACTTACAAACAACAACATACCTGATATAGTCCCACGAGTGGGGTTAGGGAAGGGTGGGGTGTACTCAGACCTTACCCTTATTTTTGATGGGTAGAGAGGTTCAAAAGACCCTCTGATCAAGAAAATCGGTTTTCAGAACATGGTTTGAAAGAAATGCACGAGTAAAAAGCTATTATGAGAATATTGAAAAAAGAAAAATATTTGACAATAAAAATATTAGAGATAACCAAAGTAAAAGAAACAACAATAGAAATAAAATAGAATAANTAGCACGTGAGGCTGCAGGGTTTCGTGATGCCGTTGTAGCTGACCTGGTACCCGAAGGGGAATACACAGATTTAACTGGAGGAACAGTTGTATTTGTTGTACTTGACACTGAAGTTGCTCGACGAGTTGGAGTTGCTGCCCTTGATGTGGACTTTGATTCAGTAACTGAGGCCCTGCTTGTTGGTGTTGAGGACCGTGCACTGGATCTTGCAGTAGGTGTTGAAGATCTTGGAGGAACAGTGGGTTTTGCAGAAGGCATGGTGGCCCGAGAAGTAGGTGTTGCAGACCTTGATGATCTAGATGCTGTCGTGGTTGACATTGATCTAGAGGTTGCAGTGGATGCCATTGCTTTGGTTGCTGCAGCAGATGTGAATCTAGATGCTGAGGTCGAGGTGGATCTAGATGAGCTCAATGTCGGTCTACCAGTAGGAGTTGAAGGTCTTGATCCACCTGAAGAAGATGGTCTTTGAAGACTAGAACTTGAAGTGTTTAATCCGGGAGAGGAAGCTAGCTGTCTAGATGCTAAGTTGCTTCTTGAGGTGGCCTCTGGGAGAGAATTTGTTAACTGCATCAAAGTTGGCAAATTACAGATAAAAATATATCAAAACTGTGATACACACTTCAGGTTAAGACTGCCAGGCAGAAAGCTTCATTATTTGCACTTCACATATTTATCTACTCACAGTAATAGACAAAGTTCTGCATTGTCTTCAAGTAAATTGGTGTCTAGACATATTTAACTATGCTTTCTCTAATCTTTCTTTAGTGTACTTACAAACAACAACATACCTGATATAGTCCCACGAGTGGGGTTAGGGAAGGGTGGGGTGTACTCAGACCTTACCCTTATTTTTGATGGGTAGAGAGGTTCAAAAGACCCTCTGATCAAGAAAATCGGTTTTCAGAACATGGTTTGAAAGAAATGCACGAGTAAAAAGCTATTATGAGAATATTGAAAAAAGAAAAATATTTGACAATAAAAATATTAGAGATAACCAAAGTAAAAGAAACAACAATAGAAATAAAATAGAATAACAAGGTAATGCTAGCAAAATAATACTCCCTTTGTCCCAATTTATGTGACATGCTTTACTTTTTAATGTGTCCTCAAAAGAATATCACTTTTCTATAATTAGAAATAACAACTTTAAAATTTCCCTTTTACCCCTAACGAATTGATTTACCGTCACACAAATATCTAAGGTTTGTTTTAAACCACAAGTTTCAAAAGTCTTCCTTTTTTTCTTAAACTTTGTGTCAAATTGGGACGGTGGGATAATACTGGTAAGGAAACAAATAGATACTCCAGACTAGAACCCTGATCTAACACGAGGAAGAGAGAAAATGCTCAACTACCTACTAACCGCCTACCCTGATCCTCGACCTCCAGGCTCTCCTGTTTAAATTCATGTCCTTATTTAGTTGAAGATGTTTCATCTATTGTAATCACATCTCCCCAATTCTTCCTCGATCTACACCTTCCTTAAACCTATTATTGTCAACCTCTCGCACCTCTTCACTAGGGCATTTGTGTTCCTCCTCTTCAAATGCTCGAACCCTCTCGGCCTTGTTTCCCGCATCTTGTCCACCATTGAAGCTACTCCCACCAGGCCTCATATATCTTCGTTTCTAATCTTGTCTCTTCTAATGTGCCCACGCATCCATTTAAGCATCCTCATTTATGTTACCTTCATCTTCTGAGGATGCGAGTTCTTGACTGACCAACACTCCGACCAATACAACATAGTTGGTTTAACAACCGCTCCATGGGACTTGCATTTCTTAATCTTTCTTTTACTTAGTTCAATGTAAATTATGGGTTTCAAATAAAAGCAAGCTACAAGTTGGTGTTTTTCGTCGTATGAACTTTTAAATTGTGAACTTTGTCTATTAATGCTTTTCCTCATTGTTTCCTTCTATTATTGTCCAAGAACAATCAAGTTATAAATGACTGCATAAAACCAAGAAAAACACCTAATAGGCATAATTATAGAAGATTCTCTTCAAGATTAAACAATTCCATCAAATTGGATAATGATTAAATGTCTGATAACATTTAGTAATACTAGGAATATCAATAAATCTGATTATTATAATTACTCGGGAGAATCTTTAAGAAAAACCAACTCAAACTGATCACGACACCCCATCATAAGAGCATGTGCTAGCTAATGCATCCTTACTAGCATAAAGAAATCATAGCCCAAAAATATTCATAGGAGTACCCTTCGGGGTGGCCCAGTGGTTTGGGCTTGGGACTTCCATGTTGGAGATCTCAAGTTCGAAACCCCTTGCCAGCGAAAGCAAGGGGTTTGCCTTTTGGGTCGAGCTCGTCGCACCGGGTTTGTCTAGTGCGGGTTAATTCTCCTATGTGGTTTGCGAGCTATTGCATAGGAGCAGAGGTTTTACCCTGTGCGCACCCAAAGGGTAGCGGCTGCTGGTTTCCCTTGTCATAAAAAAAAAAATATTCGTAGGAGTTTAAGTTTTCCAAATGGTTGATAGCTAGGAGATTGGGTACTCTTAATATCCCACAAGAAGCATCACAAAAGAAATGTATAGAACACTTTTTCTTTCTGATAACTGTATGCATCTACAGTCAACAATTAGGACCAACTGCAGCATTCGAAGTTCGGGAATAATGGGCTCAGCCCTCTACTACGCTCCAATTAAATGTTAGGCTTAGTTCACATGGTATAGAGGTCGAACCTAGACTTAGGTCACAAGTTCCTCGGCCTTTGTCACCTGAACTAAGCATGGGAGCAGTTGTACATCATACCTCTACATTCAAAAACTAAAATAATCCTCAAATTCAGCAGAGGGCTTCTGCAAATAGCATTTGACTAAACAATGGAGCCACCATTGTGCACGCAGTCTGAACTAAAGAACCTGTAGGGTCTTCCTGTTTAATTAAAGAAATATTCTTTTAGGTTTCCTTGGAATCTCCACATCCCTCTGGTGGCTGGATATGGGATGAAATACTTTCAGATTACACAGATGGTCAACATTTCCCGTGTTAAACATTACAAAAGTGAAAATATGCTAATTTCCAATTACACATAATGCATTTCAGCAAAGAAAGAATGTAACAGTAGAATATGCATATTCTTACTCTAGATGTCAATGCAGTGGGGTGAGCTCTAGAAGTTCCCAGCTGACTCATCATAGATTCGCGTGATTTCATCTCTAGAGAAGGAAAAATAGGATTTTAAAAGAATATCTGGGAAATCTGATTCATGAATCAAACAAAATAATTCAACATCAGAGGTGCAAAGAAGCCCTTTTTGTTCTTTTCAAATTTACAGAAAGGGGGTGCACCACCCTACTCCCTTTATTTATTTGAGTGCTAGATTTTGATATATGGCAGCCATTAATTTTTTTACTTAAATTGCGCAGAAAACAAATACATCTACAAACTATACGTGTTTTTTTCACTGTTCATGATATTTGAATAAAAACTTGCTTTTGTCAACTCTCCACAATATCCCGCTGGCATAGGAATCCTTGATAGCGTAGGGCATTACTCATTGTAGGCCAGTCATAGAGTAGAAAAAATGCCATAGGCAGTGCAAAAAAAGGTGATTAACACTCTCATTGGTCTGCTTGGACATGACACATCTGTTGATGAGGATTACACTTTTTTTCCGGAGATTGTCTTGTGTTAGGTATGCTTCCTTCAGGGCTGTCCAGGTGAAGCAAGATACTCTGAGAGGCTGCCTAGTTTTCCATACATGTTTCCAAGGACATCCTTATATTTTATCACTTAAAATTTGCATCCTTAACCCTCTTAGCTATCCTCCCTTGTAACATCAAGAAATTGAATTCAGCTAGCATGTATTAAGAACAATGTTATCAAAGGCAAAAAGCGCAAAAAAGCTCTAGGGTTTGTGGGGGCTTTAAGCGCAAAGCGCAAATTAAGTGTGGGCTTTAATGAAAAAAGGCGCAAAGGGAAAAAAGAATACAAATATATATGTTTAGTCCAACACTAATAATTATTAATATGAATGACAAATATATGTCCAAAGAAATTGAAAAAAAATTATGATAAAGTGAAATATCAATTATTTAGTATCACTTCTTCATGAGAGGCTCATTGGCAAGGAAACGTTTGCCTTAGAACCTTGATGACGACAATGAAGCGCACATAAAGTGAGGCGAAGCGCTCAACATGTTTTGAGCCTCGCTTCAGGGCTTAAGTGCGCTTTTGATAACACTGATTAAGAATACTACCCGGAGAAGTATGACATCAAAGTTTAAGATGCACATATAAATTGTATTTGGAGTCTTGAGTGTCATATGTCAAACACCTAGCCCTTAACATTTAAAGAGTAGACTTGGAGACCTGTATCGGTCTACTAGACACAGGTAGGGCACTATCTCATAATTTTCTGCCAATCCTCAGGGTGCATAACAAGAATTTTAAAAGGATTTTATGAAGTCTCTTATGATAAATGAAACATATGACCTACCAAATCTTCAAGTGCCTATTATTCGACAAAGTCCTCAATTGAGAGGAGGAACTTCCAGCTAGATTTTTAGCATGGTGTTTTAAGTTTCTTGGCACTATGAATTAAGTTAGATGTTCAACGTTTATAATCTTTAACAAAGTTGAATGACTTGAATCTATCGTTTGTTACATTGGAACCAACATAATCAATGAAATGTCATATATGATGAGTAGTTCTAAATGTTTAATTAGTTAGTATATAAATCCTATATAACAAAATTAGATTACATATTTCTTATCATGCTTGTTTGTATCCTGTAGCTTTCAAATTTCTGTTTTCTGTCACTGGGATGCCCAAAAGTCTGCTTATCTCAGTAAACTTGTGTAGGTAAGATAATTCAAGCAAACTTGTATTTGAGTTGATTTCCCAGATGGTCACTCAACTAATAGTTATTATCTCCACCTTCTTGTGTGAAAGCACAAAGAAAAATGACATTGCCAAAAGATTAACATGGTAAATTTTCCATTTATTATCAAAAGAAACATCCCTTTTGAAGCAACATGAGATACTAAACAAAATGTATGGTTTCATTCCAGGAGTCCATGATCTTGAAAGGGTCATCAATGATCATATTCTTGAATGCTACCAGTGACATTCTGTCTGTTTCATTCCCTCTAACCTGAATTTTTGATGAGCAGAGAACATAGGGTAGTAGCAAAGGAAAAAAAGGTCAGTAAAGATAGTACAAGTGAGAATTCTGTGTATGAGTTGGGAAAATCATTTAAGAAAGTAAGAGGTTGGTAGCAAAAGACACTGGTCTAATACTATTAAATTTGTTCTCCAATTTTAATTGTTTGTATGATTTTTCATGATATTGACAAGTTGGGTATTTTAAGGTAGACTAGAAAATATAGAAAGGGACATAAAGATTCACCTGTACTGTGTACGAATAATATTGGATATAAATTATTGGATTTTAAAGTCTGCCAGACTGTCCTGATAAATTCCTTATTGCATACTATTATTGTTCGATTCTTTGATGCTAAAGTGAAAAATGTAAAGTATTTCAAGAAGTGATTTTTTGTTTTATTTTCTGAGTGACCACTACTAAAAAACTGCTAAAAAACGACTGAAGAAAAAGCGACGGACAGCGTCGCTCCAAAAAAGCGACGGACTAAGAGATGCCGTCCGTCGCTTTTTAATTAAAATAATAATTTTTAAAATTATTTTACAAAAAGCGACGGATTGCATCTCTTAGTCCGTTGTTTTTTATTAAAAATAATTATTTACAAATTAAACAATAACCACGCTGTCCGTCGTTTAAATTTATTTTATTTTATTAATTAATTTTTTAAAAAAGCGATGGACGGCATCTCTTAGTCCGTCGCTTTTTGGTCAAAATATCTAGTCAAACATTTTAAAAAAGCGACGGACAGCGTCTCTTAGTCCGTCGCTTTTTAATTAATTTTTTTCTTTAATTTTTGTTAAAAGCGACGGACGGCATCGCTTAGTCCGTCGCTTTTTTTCGGGTATTTTTGCTAATTAATTGTTTTATATAGATAGTGACGGAGTCCATCGATTTTTATTAAAAATAATTATTTATTATTTTAAAAAAAGTCATGCCGTCCGTCGCTTTTTATTAATTTTAATTGTTTAATTATTTTTTAAATTAGCGACGGATAACATCTTTATGTCCGTCGCTTCTTGGTCAAAATATCTGGTCAAATATTTTAAGAAAACGACGGACAATGTCTCTTAGTCTGTCGCTTTTTGGTCAAAATGTTGGCCAAACATTTTTTTTTAAAAAGCGACAGACATAGAGACGTTGTCCGTCGCTTTTTTAAAAATATATTCACTAGCAGACACGATTTTCTCCATTTCTCCATATAAAAAAA
>NC_064284.1:27126925-27152853 GCF_019186545.1 Solanum stenotomum
GAAATAAAAAATCTTTCACCAAATAAGGCAAACATGCTTTTCTCTGAGAATTCGCCCTTATTTCGGAAGAGGAAAGGGAGGGGAAACGCGTGCTTGCTTTTGCTGCACTGTTGGTACGAATTGGAGAGAGACGGGAAGAAACAAACAATTTTTTGCAGCGTACACTCTCTGTTCCTCGCTGCTCTGTGTATTTTGACTAAAAAATCCCTGAAATTGCCATTGGAATTGTCGTTTTGTAGCAGATGCCGTGTGAATTGCCACATCGCTGGAATTGGATGTTAACGTTGAAAGCTGGAGTGTTGCCATCGTTTGAAGTTTGCTGAAAATTTAATTAGGATGGGGGAATGGGCCGGATTACGGAATTAATTGGTTGGGCTGGTTGTTGTATTGTCGGTTGTTTGGAGTGCTGGAAATGGGTTTATGTTGGCCCAAAAATTGTCTTTTAATGGGGTTGAAGAAAATGTTAGATTTTGGCTCAAATTGTAGCAAAATTGGTTAACAATTTAGCCGACAAATTAAAGAAGTAACCAAAAGAATTAATTTAGAAGATTCGGCTAGAATTCCTATAAGACAAATTAACATGATTAACTTATGAGCTCTTTAATCTTAACGAAATAAAATAATTAACTTAATCACAAACTAATCGATTTACATATAAACTTATCAATCCAAAATTTGACCATAATTCAAGCTAGAACTAAATTAATAAAATATTTATTTTACCAAAGAAAATGTCTTTAATATGATTTTCAAACATTTGTAAAATATACTAATTACGTATATAATCATATGAAATACATTTATTATTCAATATACTATAAAAAACCAATTGAAATTACTCAAAATAACCTTGAAACTATTTGAATTTTATAAAGCTAATTATTCTAAATCGTTTTAAAATTAAGAAGCTCGGAAATTAATCATTATCGGAGACGGTCAAAATTGGGTGTCAACAGGGAATAGCTGAGGGTGCCAAAATGCTTTAATTCGAACTGAAGTTTGGTCCAAAAGTCTAGATAGAATGTTCTCAACATTCCTTTCACATATCACACTACCAATCTGAAAACTAATTAGAACTGCATACATCCAACTACTTGATGGGGAAAGTCATAAATCTCTTATTTCTAATAGAGAAGCTACAATGTTTGAATACAACTAACAACATAAACATGAGAGACATTCTCATCCAGGTAAACTCGAATGAGTTATAAATCTGCGAACACATGGTAAGTTTTTGAGTCCATGGCAATAAGTCTTACAGAAGCAACTAATGCTGCAACAGCTATACAACTAAAGAAGAGAATGTTGAACCAGTGCCAGCTCTTTTGTAATGACGAAATTTGCTTCCTCATAGCAACAATGTACATGTGATTCGGAAGAATAAATGTGAGTGGAATTGTACTGATAGCACCGGTGAAGCTCATGAAATCTCCAAGAAAAGGTAACAGAGCAGATAGAAAAATGGTAATTGCTAGATAACCACCTCTAACTACTGTTCTGAATGACAGGTTCCGAAAAGCCAATACACTTCCACTTATTCTATATTTAGTGTCCAAATACTCGTATGTTGGACTTGCAAATATCTGCAATGAACAATAATACAAGGCTTAATATATGAGAAAATATTAGACATATGTATCAACTATACGTCAAGAAAGATAAGTGCTTAATTTGTTCGGTAAGGAATAGGCACACTTCTTGGGGCTAATGGAGGGTACACTACTCGGGGGTATGTCATAAGCCAAATCACGGTGAATGAGAGCAATGTATCTGTGATATTGCCTTCTTCTGTGACGGAGTTGCTGTCATTTCTGAGTCTCATGAACTACTATTTTGGTTCATAAAAGGTGAAATTTGTGAGTTACTTACGTGCAACGTAATGATGGATTGGAAGAAAGCAGCAATGTTGGCTAATCCCCTCAGCCAAACAGGGCCACTGACATTGTAGAGCAAATAAGATGATGATTTAGATCCATACGCCCAATACCCCATGTAAGTAACAGCATGCACCGGCACAACTCCTATAGTAAACTGAAAATACAGGGCTTTCAACATGTTGTCAACAACAGGTGCTCTTACAGTAGCCTGTCATATAATTGAATTTTAACAATATTAATGTAAGGATCATCATATGAAATAAGTGTAGATACAAGAGCTGGAAAATCTTCATTGCATTGGACAACAACGCCAGAGGTCATAGTTCAAATTTCCTTCCATCATTTTACTAAGTCCAATACATCGCAGAAATTTATCAGTAAGTAGTACCTCCATAAAAGTTCATGAATGAATTTATACCGTAAATACCTGGATCTCTGGGATCATTCCTGTGTTGTATACAAAAACAAGACTTGCAGCTGCACCAATAGTTGTAAAAGCTCTACTAGAGGAGGATCCTGGAATGCTATAGTCCCTAGGAGGCGCATTAATACCTGCAATTTCACGTCGAGATAGGGATACATACTTATAATTAATTAAGTAAATAAAGATATACTCATATCTCTAACAAGTTAAGTTTTTAGAAGAGAAGGCCACACTCGGTTAAATCAATTATGCATACCATCTTTAAGACACAAAGCAAAGGCTATTGAGAAATACACTATACTGAGGAATGTGGAAACTGCCATCCAAACACCTAGAGCTGACAAATGGGGCACAGAAACAGCAAAAATCACGCACGCTAATCCTGCGATTATGATGAAGTATGGAAGCTTCATCTCATGATCCTCCCTAAAGAGAAGATAGAAAGCCTGTCAATCATAAAAACTGTTTCAGATTCATTTTATATGAAATTTGCTTTCACATTAAAAAGGTTAAACACTACTTTATGCTTATTATTAACTCATTATCCGATGAGAGGGTATTGCTCGGATGGTAAACACCCCTCACTTCCAACCTGAAGGTTGTGAGTTTGAGTCACCAAAGGAGCAAAAAAGGGTGGGAGCTTCTAGAGAGGCGTTAAAAAAAAAGTCATTATCCTACCTTTAAGGCTTGTCCACCCAAAATGATGAATCCAATATTTATCAAGAAAAGATTTGCATACTGTAATCCCCAAACAATGACATAAGCTCTGTATCCTGCATCAACCAATATAAGTTTGAACTACAACAACTCTAAATCTTGAGATGTTAAAAGTGACTACGACTCGTCGACTCGTCAATCTGTTTCTTACCATACATAAATCCTGCAAGATCTCTATATCTGATATGCCTTTTTTCTCCATATTGATGGATCTTTGCCATAAGGGTACTGGCATATAATGATATGATTGTAGATAAAACCATACCAGTCACACCACCAATCCAACCCAGAGGAACCATGATTGTGCCAGCATATCCTAGTGCATACGCACAATTGACAGTAGTCGTGAGAACAAGTCCCACCTGAAACCATGAATCTACATTTTCGAAAACATAAAACACAATTATTACTCTTGTCACTTGTCTGTTATAAAGTGCTAAGATTTGTATTCAATGTATATAAGAATGGTAAATACTACTATTAAAGAAACAACAATCCCCCCTCAAGCAACCGAGGTTGTGGAATCTATAACTATTTACTTCAACAAAATAGTTGTACCTCAAATTTTGCAAAACTTCGAACTCACTCAACAACTACAAAATCACTTCTTTAGAAAATGCATAATATATAAATATGCCCTTTAACTTGACTTTATTTCAAATTTATGCAAGTAGACACTTAAACTTGTATAAAGTTGAACAAATTGACTTTTATATATTATGCCTTTAGAAAATGATGCACTGATTCGGACGTGCTAGAGCAACTGCATTTCACAGTTGAAGAAGTGCAACACACACTTCTAGCATAGTCTCAAATCAGTGTGGTGAAGACAAAACATTGCACATGTGAACCTCGGATATGAAGACAGTAGCTGCACCAATTTAGGCATTACTGAAACTTTCAATGAAGATTAATAGATAATGTCGTATTCAATTGGTCACTAATGGTTTGAATAATAATGAATATATAGATCACATATGAGCTCTAAGCTAATACTTAAATTTTACTTTGTCATAATATTAATTTTTAGCCTTTTAAGGTAATATCTAGACTTTAATTTTCTTAACAATTGAGTGTGATAGCTGAGTGGTCTAAGTGGGTCATGAATTCGAATTCCCTATCTAGCAATACTGTTACTTATATCCTAGTTTCTGAAAATATATATACATGATTTTTTTCAAAGTTAATAAGGGCACGTTCGAACCTACGAGAGCAACTGCGTTTCGTAGTTGATGAAGTGCAACAAGCTCTACTACCGCAGTTTCAAACTAGTGTGCTGAAGAGAAAATGTTGCACTGGTTTGGACCTATGAGAGTAAATGTGTTTCGTAAGCACTTCTATCTCAAACCAGTGTGTCTCTTCAGCATGCATTACATCTACGTTTCACATTATCACATATGCCCAAATCTCGATATCATTTTTTGAAGCCGAGCAAGCAACGACACCGACGACGGTGACTAGCCTTGTCTTCTTCTCAACCATTTTAATCTTAAAAGAAAAGGAAAAAATGCCCCCTAACTCCTAAGGATGGAATTGGAAACAAAAGGAAAAGGATCTACGGCGGATGTGTGCATTATAATTCATCAAAGTCCTATTTGATTTTAATTTAGATTAGTTAAGTCTATACTATGAGCAAACATATGGTACGATTTAGGGGTGGGCATGATATGATATATACCGAAATACCATATCATACTGAAATTTTTAATACCATACTTTTGATATTATGGTATTTGGTGTGGTATATGATACACATTTTTTTTTTTCGTATTCAGTACGGTATTTGATATTTCGTTATAACATATCGAAATACCGAATACCATACCGAAGTATATATATATATTAAAATACTAACAAAAACACAAATATGCAACCTAGTATTAGTATAAATTAAATGTTTAGAAGTTAAAATTTTGACTAGTACTCTTTTNATAGTTACATAAATAACACACACACATATATATATATATATTATATTAAAATACTAACAAAAACACAAATATGCAACCTAGTATTAGTATAAATTAAATGTTTAGAAGTTAAAATTTTGACTAGTACTCTTTTTTGATTGAAATGTATTTAAATTGTAATTGATTAACAAAATGAGTTGTTTGCACTTTATTTTGCATATATATATTTCTACATATGTAATGTGTTAGTATGATACAATTGAGACATTTTTTTAACTGTCAAAGTCTTAATAGTCTATTGCATGAGTATATATTAGTCGAAATTAAAAAAAAATTATGATTATCAATTTACCATACGTAAAATATCGAAATCGAACTTTAATATACCAAATCATCCAAATTAAATTGATATGATAATAATATAATATTTTAAAAATTGTATATCAAAATTCTGATATCAAAAATTTTAAATACCATACTCTATCATGCCATACTATTCCACCGCTAGTACGATTAAGGGATGGTTCGGTCAGTTATTTGAATAAGTGGATTAATTTTTCTCTTGGCTTGATTATTGGATTAATCATTCGCACCCAGCCCCCCTCGGTCGAGCAATTTTATTTTACATTTCACATGTCAATTTATACTTGTGTGAGGCATTTCATTGCTCAACAAGTGGAAGGTGGGCTCCATTTTTATCTTCAACTTGAAAGAGACTTTACTAATTACAGTTTCATCCTCTTTCTTCACAAATTCACCCATAAACCCTCTCCATGGTTTAACCCAAATTACAAATGTTAAAAACTTATAATTACAACCAACCTATGCAATTAAAAAGGAAAACAAAAGAGTTTCCTCAATTCTCTCCTGATTCCGGTTGATAAAATTGTACTCTATCAGTTCTATATTAGATAAACATTTTCTGTTTTATACGATAATTAAGAAATTATTAATAGATGATCAACTTTATTATTTTGCCGTTTGTTCATATTAAATAGCCTCTTGATTATTATTTTTTTGGATTTTTAAAAAAAAATTAAACTTCCAAAGGACATATTAATTGTAGGGGTAAAATGATTTTTTTTAAAATTAATTTTTTTTTTGATTTAGTAAGTGATCAAGTAATGTGAGACCATTTTTTTTAATAAGATGCCCATCTAATATGGGACGAAGGGATAAACTATAAATAGGTATCCCATATTATTTGATTACTTATTAACTTAAGATAGAATTAATTATATTTTTGCTAATTTACCCCTACAATTAATAGGACATTTGGAAGTGAACGATTCTCAATACTAGCTATTCCTACACTTTATGTATGTTTTTTCTAACTTATTTTATGTGCATTTATATGACAAATGACAAAATAATTATTGTGCAAAATAAAAAGTGCACATTTAATATGGGAAGAAGGAAAGGAAGCATTTCCTTGTATGATGACATAAGGAATGCACGAAGCCTCATATCCATGTTTTCAAATTGCAAGTTTTTAGAAAATAGCATTATATGTTTCATACTTTAATTATTTGTTTTTAAAAATTTATTGTAATAATTAACATGCCGGGCCAGATCTAGACTGTTGTTAGTGGGAATCAATAGCTTTTGTTAAGATACTGTATAGTATTAAAGAAATTATTAAATATAATATTTAATTACAAACTTAATTACTATTATATATCATTTGAAATTGTTATAAAAACTCCTGAACTTTAAACCTTATATAGGCATAGTTAACACAAAAAATACTTAACTAGAAGAAATAAGTGAATATATATATAAATGATTAGAAGCTATCAAGGGAGAGAGAGAGAGAGTGTGTGAGAAACCTTGGCCAATCTGATGAAGAGTTTCAGGAACTTCAACTTCAAAAGAGGGATTGGAAATAACATGAGACATCACCTCCTTCTCTTCTCCCATATTTAAATTTCTTGCACAAATATTTGGATAAATTAAAACAAATTGATGGAGCTACTTCCTTCAACTGATGTCCTCTATAAATAATAATGAACTTAGCTCTATATATGTATTGTTGCATGTGACAATAGGAAAGGAATACAGATCAATGACTAAACAAGGATGAGTATTTTAATAGTAGTAACTTTTATTTTCACTTTTTATGTGCCAAGATTTTACTTGCTTATTGAACTTCTCAATTTATTTATAAAATGAATTGTAATATTGAAAAATATCAGAGAAATTATGTGATGTAATGGTTTGGGCTCCCTTACTACTCTACTTTTTATAGTGGTATTTTTAAAAAGATACAAAACATAGTGATATTATATATTTTTATAAAAGATATATAAAATATATGTATTTATGTATCTAAAAACTCTAGCAATAAGCGTTCTAGCAATAGAAACAATAACAAATATGTGACATACAATTATGTTCTGCCACATGATCTTCTTTCCCCACTGACTCAGTCAAGTTTGATTTATTGGTTGTGGTTTCACTGGATAGTGGGAATCTTCTTTATCCTTTCATATGTCATTGAGCAGAATTCATATTGTGTAGATATCCATTAGGACCACTATAATGCTTTATTTTAATTTAATAATAGTAGAATATCCCTTGTTCGGACCTGTTTTGAGTTTGTTGTTTGATGCCCCCGGCTCCCAGCTAGCATGTGGTGGCCCCACTCTTTCTGCGGAAACAACTTGAGCAATCAATAAGACTAGGACCCTTATGCCTAGCTCTCAATGTAAATCTATTTTCAGGAATTAAAGATCCATTTTGATGAACTCCTTCACACAGTGGCGAATCTAAACCTAAAAAATAGGTCACCGGAACCCGTGGTCTCTTCGTAAAACTAGATATTTTATGTATATATTTTCTAAAATTTGTATATTATTATATTCCTGCACCCGTGCTATAAGAAGTCTATCTGGTCCACATGGTTAAATGTTGAGCTTTTTACCTTGAGGATGAAGAATCAATTCTCACTTAATACATTTTTCTTGATGCATCCATGTTCGGATCAATTCCCACTTAATACATGTTTTTGGGTGCACCCATGTTTGAAAAATCCTAGATTCGCCTCTGCCTTCACATACATTGTTTCATCGACTGATCAAAGGTTGTTCACTTTGAAGACTTGATGCAGTTATGAGTATGAGTGTACGCCATTAAGTTCTCTAGATATTCAAAGGCCACTGAGAGTACTAAACACCATGCGATATGTGGTGCTCATCCGGTGCTGGACCCTCCCTCAGGTTGAACCATTTTCAAACGGGAAGCTTGTTAAATAGAAAATATGAAGAAAGGCCTAAAATGTCCCTCAACTATTTGAATTGGTACAAAACCACCCTTCATATACCTTTTGGCCCCCAAATACCCCTGATGTAAATCTTTTGATTAAAAAATACCCTTATTTCTAACCCTTGCACTCATAAGGTGGATGTAGGGTAAATTTATACCAAATCTCATAGTTTAAGGGCATTTTAGGCCCTTTTCAATTAAAATAATTTGAAATTACTAAAAATATGAGTTCATGTGATTAGCCTAATTTTGCGTTATATAGTAAATTTAAAATAAAAAAGTTTAATCATCTACTATTGACACTCACCTTCTCCTCCNCCCCCCCCCACCCTAACTTCCTCTCTCTTCCACTTTTTTTTTTCTTCTTCTTCTTGGATCTTGTCCACTGTTTTAAATTTTAATATTTTTTCATCTAATGACAATTTAAACAAGGGAGATAAAAGGAGAAAAATAAGAGGACATTCATTTATAAATAATTAGTTCAATTATCTACGTATACTATAATTTTTCTTTTGTGTGCACCCAATATTCAAAATAAATAATGAAAATAACCGCTTTTCCTATCCTCAACTGTCAACTATCATGAAAATAATACAACTTAAAAGAATATGAACATGTAAGTTTATTTTAAGTTTGAATTGTTGTTATCACAATTAAGAAACAAAGATTAAAAAAAAAAAGAAAAAGAGGGGATGACCAAGACAATTGGATAATTGATAGAGAATTTCAGATTAATAAAAAGTAATTTTTTTTTTTTTAGATTAACAATCAGACGGAATGAATATGGATTTTAGTTAGATCCTCATTTATGAATTTGATTATAATTAATAGAAGGTTGATTTAAAATGAAGATATCATGAAATTAATATTTTTTTTTGAATATTACTTTCAAGCGTATTGGGTCAAAATATGAATCATATGTAGTTTTTATTATTTACTTGAGAAGAGTTTAAATTTTGACCAATCAGACTAGACAATATAATATATAAATATTTAATAATATGTGCCAAAGGTATATTGAGGGTATTTTTGAGCCAAAAGGTTAACGTTAGGGGTATTTGGAGGCAGAATGGTACTTTTATACCAATTCAAATAGTTGAGGGGCATTTTAGGCTCTTCTCTGTAAAAAGTATAGCTCTTCCCGAGGCTCCCACCGATGTTTCCCGACTTCCTAACATTGTTGTCAACCACCACTTCTCGATTTAGGAATTTGAACCCTTCCCTTTTGGAGTATGCGCAGAACGCGGTATACGTTGGGTTTCACTAACCCTTAGCATCAACTAATCAATCCATATGCAAGTGTCGTTCACATGGAAATTTTCCTCTCTTTGGCTTTCAAAGTTCTCATTTGTATATTTGCTATTACCACAAAGATTTGCACCGCCGGTTGCTACACTCATCCCTAAGGTTTTACAGTGATAGTCGGGCCTTCCAACTCATCGGGGCTTACACACTCAGCAAATCTTGACTTTCACGACCACTATCCTACAATATATATATATATTTGACATGCTTTTTTCTATTGAACTAGGGAAAACATTTTATATATAGTAGCGACACAAATTCACCATAACTTATGACTTCGCCAATGGGGCAAACAAAGGCTAACCCATTCTGGTTGTTATGATTGGCAAGAATCAATAGGTTCGTTCAGTGCGCTTTGATCCTTCTTATAAAGACTCTACTTTGAAAAATTATGATCCATCCAACGAATGAGCTTTTCAAGAGTAAAATCCTGTGAACATAGAATCTAGTATATATAGGGTCAAGGGTTTAGAATAATATTGATTAAGAATTTAAGATGATATGTATTTCCTCTAGATAATGAATTTAAGCTCTAGCCAATTGTCTGTGGGTTCAAGTGAATATGTAGCTTTTGTTCAAACTAATGACTTTGTTAAATAAAATATTTGATTGCAAACTCAATTACTCCCTCCGTTTCACAAAAAAATGACCTCCTTTCCTTTTTAGTCAGTTTCAAAAAGAATGACCTCTTTCCTTTTTTGGTAACATTTTACTTTTTGCTTTCCACGTGGCATGTTTAAGACCACAAGATTAAGGGCAATTTTGTACATTTGACATANCTGTAGCTTTTGTTCAAACTAATAACTTTGTTAAATAAAATATTTGATTGCAAACTCAATTACTATAGTATATGATTTGGAAATTGGAATTGTTATAGAAATTCCTTAACTATAATTTTGAATCGGCGTTGTTAACCTGGAATACTTAACTAGAAGAAAAGTTGAATATATACGAAATGATTAGAAATTAACCTTGGCCAATCTGATGAAGAGTTTGAGGAACTTCAACTTCAAAAGGAGGACTGGAAATAACATGAGAAATCACCTCCTTCTCTTCTCCCATTTTAAAACAAAGTGATGGAGCTACTTCCTTCAACTGATGTCCTCTATAAATAATAAATAATGGACTTAGCTCTATATATGTATTGCTGCATGTGACAATAGGAAAGCCAATGACTATAAAGACAAGGAGGACTACTTTAATAGTAACTTTTATTTCCACTTTTTGTCTCCCACTATTTTACATGCTTATTGAACTTTTCAAATTATTTATAAAATAAATTGTAATATTGAAAAATATTACAGAAAATTATGTGATGTAGCGGTTTCGCCTCTCTTAATACTCTAACATGTAATGGCATTTTTTAAAAGGATAAAAAACATAACAGCTATATATTTTTATAGCAGATATATAAGATACACATATTTATGTATCTAAAAACTATAGCAATGAGCATTTTATCAATAGAGACGATAACAAACATTACATACACAATCTTATTTGGTTGAGCTTTCCGATCACATCCTTGGAATGACCATTCTGTCAAAAGAGCCTTCACGAATACTATTTCCTTACCATGTGTGCCACATGTTCACTCAACATTTTGCTATAAATGCATGCTATTTTTCTCTAATACAAACTTTTTGTTTTTTAAAGATCATTTTAGGACACATGCGTTATTTTTTAACATACATGTTATTTCAGCCAAACTCCCCTGATAATATCATCCTCTCGGATGGGCCTGCAAAGAAAGTCATGGGTCCAAAAAGAGGGGTAGTGCTCCGCTTCCGACTCACAAAATAAGTTAAGTAACAATAAACGTAGTGGTATTTTACTTTTGTCTTTCGTCTCCCACTTATAGTATCCCTCTCAAGTCATTTCGCAAAATCGAACTAGAGTCAAACTAAACAAGGTTTTCTTTCCCCATCGCATCTGCCAAACCCGATCCCTTTGATTGTGATTTTACTGGATAGTAGATAAGGACAGTAAAAATCTCGTTAATCCATTCATGTGTATGGGCAAACATTACATTGCGTAAATATTATCCGGGGCTATTGTAATGCTTTCTTTTAATTAATTAAATAGAAGAATATTTCTAATTTTTACCCCCCATCCCCCTACCCCTCCTAAAAAAATATTATTAAAGTTATTTTTAAAAGATATTTCTAATTTTTATATTCCACCCCACCCCCTACCCTCGNTACGATCGTTTATATTTCTTTTCAAGAAGTATATTTGAACGTTATCACCCCCCACCCCCCTCTAAAAATATTTAAGTTTGTTTTTTAAAAAATATTTTCTACTTCAAATTTTTATTTTTTCACCACTACCCTCGCCCCCCTCCCCAGCCCCTCTAAAAAAAATTAAATTTATTTTTAAAAAATATTTTCTACTCCAAATTTTTATTTTTTCACCCACCTCCCTTTCAAAAAAAAATTTAAGTTTGTTTTTTAAAAAATATTTACTACTTCAAATTTTTATTTTTTCACCCCAACCCGCGACTCTCACCCCTCCATGGAAAACATTTTCCTTCATACCAAACACACCCTTATTAATCAAACAAACTAAAGTCAATCTGTTTCCTGAAGTTATAGATCCACTTACGGCCGACCGGTTTAGGACTAGTATCCCATGCCTAGACCTCAAAGTCAATCTGTTTCTTGAAGTTATAGATCCATTTTGACGAATTCCCTCACCTACATTGTTTCATTAACCAGAAGTTGTTCACTTTGGATGACCCTAATGCAATTAGGAATACGACTGTGTGTACAACATTCAATCTTCTAGATTTTTAAAGGCCACCAAGAGTGCACCGGACACCACCCAACATATGGTGTTCTTTCCACAGCTGGAGTGTGTGTTCAGTTGGGTCGTTTCTAGTGTAGGAAGATTGTTAAATAGAAAATATAACTCTTTCCGCAACTCCCATTGATTTCTACCGACTTTCTAATATTGTCATTAACCTCCACATTTCGATTTAGAAATTTTAACGTGATTCCCTTTTGGAGTACGCGTGAGATGCACTATATGTCGGGGTTTTCCTAATCCTTATGATCAACTTAACAATGTGCAAATATTGTTTTCTTTCCTAATAATGTGCAAGTGTCGTTCATATGGAACATGTTCGCTCTTCGATTTTCAAAATTTTCATTTGAATATTTGCTACTACCACCAAGATCTGCATTGCTATCCGCTTCGCCCAATACCATGCCAAGGTTTTGTAGTGACGACCATCGAACCCTCCTATTAATCGAGGCTTAGCACTTCCCCTAACGGCTGGGTAGTATAGTGTAATGACCCGATCGGTCATTTTTAGAAATTTTCATAAAATTACTGTTTTCCCCTCTCGATTTTGGCTATGAGTCATTTTGAATGAGTTTTGAAATTGGATTCAAGTTTTGAGTTAAAAGTTGTGAATTTCTAGAATTTTGGAATTTTAAAGGCTAAAGTTGTTAAAAAGCATTTTTTGGTGTCTTTTAGAGTTTCGAGTGTCCGAATGGAATTTCGTCGATTTCATCCATCCCGAAATATGGAAATTGGTCTAAGAGAATTGTTGGTTTCAAATTTAGAGTTTTTTTTTGAGGATTTGAGGTCCTACGTTGGAAGTTGTTGAGAATTTGGCCTTTGAGTTGACTTTGATCAACAGTTGGGGTTCGGATGCTCGGATCGAAATTCCAAGACTTCCATTGAATTTAGGGGATGATTTTAGTCCTATGTGTGGTCTTGGTTGAATTTCGATAGCTCCCAAGCTTGATTTAGTTTTTTTTGCGTTACGTTAATTTCTTGTGACTTTCACGAGTTTTGGGTCAAGGAGACGTCATATTCATGTTTTGATGGTTCCAATGTAGCTGGAACGTTGAGTATAGTCAGTTTGCATATATGATTTGTGTGTATGGGATTTCGAATGAATTTCGAGGATCCTTTCAATAATTTAGGACTTGGTTGGTTTTTCTGGTACTGTTGTGCCTCGCAATTGCGAGAGATTGATTGCTATCGCGAGCCTCACTTTCGCGAGGGACAGGTTACTTTCGTGAAGATCCAGGTGGCCTAACCTCCGGGATCACGAAGGGCATGTTCGCGATTGCGACCTTCGCGAAAGCGAAAGCCGAGATTTTGCAGGGTTCACTTTTGTGAATCAGTGGTCGCTTTTGCAAAATCTAAGAGCGGTTTATGTATGCTATTATCAGGATTTTAGCTATTTTCTCCATTTTGAGCTTTGTAAAATCTTTGGAGTTGATTTTGAAGAGATTTCTTGAGCTAAATCATTTGGGTAAGCTTTAGTGACCCTAGAACTTCAATTCCCTTTTATCATTTATGGATTTTAACATCAAAACTTGGGCTTTTGATTGGCAAATGACAAGGTTGTTTAAGCACTTGAATCCTAAACTAAAATGGTGATTGTGAACTGATTTTAATTTTTTTTTCGAAATGGTTTTCACCATGAGTTCCAAATGCTTTGGGTAATATTTTCAAGTAAAGATTTTCAAATTCAAACCTCATTTTTAGAATTGGGATTTTGAGTTGATTGACCTATTTTTCAAAGTGTATGATATGGGTATTGTTATTTCTGAAATCTTATTGTGATTACTTTATTGAATTAAATTGTGTGGCTTTGGATGTTATTCGTAAAGGGAAGACTCAAATCCTGTATTGACTATTTGATTGAATTAAGGCAAGTGATCTCTTAAACCTTGTAAAATTAGTAGAATTGTGTATTTCCCTTCATTGTAAGTGTTGGAGAGTAATGAGAATGAGGTGATGGGTTCATTGTTCCACTTGATTAAACTTAAGGAATAAAAAGAGGATTAATGAAAAAGGGAACATGTTGATCATAATGCTTGTGAATTGTCTTGTTGTGAACCCTATTTGTTTGATTGATGAAATGATTTGATGGCATTTATGTGGACTTGAATCACTAGAATTGTTGTCTTTTCCTTATAGAGTGAAATTCTAGATAAGAGTCCGGCACCAAAACAAACATTTTTGAACCCTAAACACCAAAAGAGACTCTCTTTAAAAACACACACCAAAACAGACAGTTCACTCATTTATGGGTGAACTATAACTAGCATCCCTTAACAGTGGCGTAGCCACATGGTGGTCAGGGTGGACACCCTGAGTCATAAAAAATTTCATATATACAAGTAAAATGATACACGAAATAATTAAATAACATATTTTGAACACCCTAACTACAACAAAGTATTGTAGCCCAGTGGTTTCACCTCCTTGTAATGAGGTAGTTCTCATGTGTTCGAATCTCACTAGTTCTACTTTTTGAAAAAAGCTTTTATTGTGCTATTTTTGGACACCCTTTGTGAAATTCCTTGTGCCATACTACCTTGAGACTGTGCAGGTCTAGCTTTGAATTTTTGTGAATTATGATTATTGAACTCACCTCTATTCCTTGGTGAAGGTGCACTAACAGATGATTGAGCAGACCCTTTTTGCTTATGTTGGAAAGATGACCGATTCACATTACTCTTCTGCTGCCCATACTCATACCCGTCTTAGCTTTCTTGTTCCAAAACTCCTCTCTATCTCTCAGCTTATCCTCCTCAACCTGCTACACATGGATCATCAACCTTGCTATGTCCATATCTCCTATCAACATAGTTGTCTTGCCCTCTTTGCTTGACAAACGAGACAACCCAACAACGAATAAACTCATCATGCTCTTCATGTCAACGACCATCTCCGGAGCATAACCGAAAAGTTGGATGAACTTAAGGCCGTACTCGTGCATGCTCATATATTCCTGCTTAAAAGTAAGAAATTCTCGTACCTTTGCTTCTCTCAGTTCCCGAGGAAAGAAACGCCCCAAGAAAGCCTCCTCAAACATAGCTCAACTCACAAGCGGTACACCCTCAGCTCTATTCTTCTTCCATTGATCAAACTAGATTCTAGCGACACCCTTCAATTAGTATGCAGCTAGTTCCACTCTCTCAGCATCAGCAACATGCATAGTCTCGAAAACCTTCTGAAGTTTTTCAACAAAGTTTTTCGGATCCTCAGTGACACTTGAACCAGTAAAGCTTGGAGGATTCATCTTAAGAACTCACAGATCCTAGAAGTATCAGCCACTTCCTGTCGAACCCCTCTTTGCTGCCCAGCTTGGTTGATCACAACTCGACTCAATATCCAGATAGCTACCCAGAACTCAGCATTAGTGGCCTCTCCTTGGGTTGCACTTCTGGTGCATTGGGTACCCCTTGCTTCTCAACGTTCCTCCTAGCAGGACGACTTTAGACAACTCTTCGTGGAGGCATGATCTGAAAGATATGCGCAAGCACGAGTCATAAAGAAACCTTAACATATATAAACTCTATCACACGAAATGATTATGAAAGAAGTGAGATATTTCCTAAATGTTGTAGCCTCCTAATTATAGATGTGGTGTGCTTCACACCGATAACTAGGACTCTACATGCACGACTTCATAGACTCCCTGGGACTCTTCAACTCTGAGCTTTGATACCAAGTTTGTCACGCCCCGAGCCTATACCCTGGGCGGGACTGGCACTCGAGAACTATTGTTGGCCCCAAGCGAACCCTTGACTTGACTTACTACTCAGCGGAAGACTTTACTCAACAAAGATAAATCCATGAAATAAACTAGAATGTTATAAATGAAACATTAAACTGGCCATAAAGGCAACTCAAGTCTTATAATCAAAACAACTGACATGAATAAGACTGATGAACTATAACAATCTGTCTATGAAGCCTCTAATACTATAAGAGATGTCGGGACAAGACCCCCGATCATTCTAACAACTGAAATTACAAAGCAATATAAAAGGGATCCTCCGAAAAGCAAGGAGGCTAACAAAATGACTTTGAAAATGCTCAACTGGATCAACGAAGCACTGGATATTGATCCTGGTTACCTGTATCTACATCATAAAATATGCAAGCCAAATGACGTCAATATATGAAATGTACGAGCATGCGAGGGGAAATCTAAAACAAGATATAAGCTTGAACTAGAATTGAAAGAAACACTTACCTCGTCTTAACTCTACTAAACTCATTTCAATATAAAATAGTAAATAAGATGCAGTATAAAGAAAATACTTAAACAATAAACAACAACTCAATGTATTAGGAAATACGATATAAACTCTGTTTGTATATATAAAGATACAAAATAACTTTGTGGGAGATTCTTTAATCGACAACCATCATTATGAGGTATGTGATGATACAACGTCTTGCCCACGTTGTCAGAACTGTCCTATACATTGTCGGGTTATAAAACTACTCAACTATGTGGATCCACTAGTGTATGCTAAAAGCATTAATGAATCATCTAAAAAGTAAGACCCTTTCTACCCACGTTGGCTATATGGTTTATGGAGACTTGAGTTATCTAAACTCGTCCCCATATCGATGCTCAATACTACTCCCAAAAATATACTCAGATCATATGTTTAAAAACATAACTCTTTCTGTGTTTGAGATTAATACTCAAAATCTTTCTCTTAAAAGAGATGTTACTCATAACTACTCATGAAAACTCATTTGGAAATCAATGTTTCCTCTTATCTTAAATGTGAAAACATTTACTCTTTGGGAATACTTATTGGTTCCCATATATCATTTTGAAGAAATGAACTTAACTCTACTCTTTCTCAAACTCAATGCTTAAGTCTTTAAAACAAGTTTAAAATGATTGTAAAATACTTTGAAAAGATTCTAAGAACTCTCTAAACTTGACTCTTAGCTCTACCTTGAATTTGAATTATGGATTCAAGGGTTATGATCTCATGTAATGGATGATCTCATGATGTTTAGACGTACCTTATAGTGTAGAAATCAATTAGAAAACATAGGTACAATTCGAGGGAACTCAAACGGAAAGAAGTGGAAAAGGTTAGAGGGCATGGCGACCCTGGCGTACTGAGTGGCGTAGGGCGCCAGACCCTGAACTACTGAGTCTGGATTGGGGTGCACTGAGTAGGGCGGCGCCCCACCCCTTTTCCCAGAAAGTTTGATGAATTTTCATGCTCGTTTTTTAACCCCCAATTCACCTTGAATCGAATGGTTTCTTTCCCAATCACTTAGATTAGAATACCCATCAGTAGTGTACAAGAATCTACTAAAAAACAACCTTAAAACTCATACGATTATCTCAAGAACTCATAAAAACCTCAACAATCAAGATCATGAAGGAAACTTCAATAAGACTCATCAAGAACTCAAATCATTTACTTTCAAGAACGAAACTACGCTGAAATTAATCATGATTAGCGCGTGGGTGACCGAACCCAATGCTATCTGAACTCACATACCTCTTAGGGATCAACCCTTGGTGAAATCCGCAACGAAAATCCTCAAGAACTTGACAAACGCTTGACTTTTTCTCCTTTTCTCCTCTTCTTGAACTTCTCTCAAAGCCCTAGCGTATTTTAGGATTTGTAAANNAGGAAAAGACCAAAATACCCCTCTTAAATTCGGGTAACTTTTCTTAACTGGACAACCCGACTTCAAACGAGAATATCTTCCTCATACGAGCTCGAAAATTAGCAAACTCAGTGGTGTTGGAAAGATAATTCAAAGACCTCTCATTTGATATCTTATGGACCACCTAACTCATCCTATACTGAGAGTAGGGGTGTTCACGGGTTGGTTTGGATCGGTTATTGGTCAAAATCAAAACCAAACCAACTTAATCGGTTTTAAAATTATCAAAACCAAACCAAACCAAATATAATATAATATACCTTTATCGGTTTGGTGATTATCTGTTTTGGTTTGGTTTGGTTTGGTTATTCGGTTATTAACCATACACAAAAATAAAAGAAACAATTCATTTAAAATGTGAAAAAAGTGACAACAATCCATTCAAAACGAAAAATAGTTAGAATGACTTAAATTACTGAACTTTCGATCACTAAATTTACTATCAATAAAGCTTTAAAATTCACTATATTAGCCTAGAAGGGAGAGACGATAACATTTTCAGTCCCACAAAAAATTGTCATATACACTCATATACATGAAATCAATAAGATAAATGTTTCATCTTGGGCATTTTTGCTTTCAATAAGTAAATTATAAAGAAATTTTAACGAAAATATGTATAAGATCTTTAAAATTGTTTATAAAAATAATATATTAAGTATGTATATTAATAAAATATATGTATATAATTCATCGGTTCGGTTTGGTTATTTCTTCAGTTTTTTTCGAATAAAACCATAACCAAACCAAATACTATCGATTTTCAAAAATCTAAAACCAAACCAAACCAAACCCAAATAAAATCGGTTTTATTTTATCGGTTTGGTTTGATTTTTCGATTTGGATCCGTTTTTATCCAAACCGTGAGCACCCCTAACTGAGAGTTATGATCGTTTGAAGTTGACCCAAAACTCATACTTAGCATAACTTGCCAAAATTTCCAAATTTAATCTTTTCAAAAATAGTTTCTTTCTAATTCTAGTTCTTTCAAATAGCGAGGTGTTACACTTGCACTTNNTTGACCCAAAACTCATACTTAGCATAACTTGCCAAAATTTCCAAATTTAATCTTTTCAAAAATAGTTTCTTTCTAATTCTAGTTCTTTCAAATAGCGAGGTGTTACACTTGCACTTCCTCACGTGAATTATATCTCTTTCTTTCTCACATGAACTATATATCTTTCTTCCTCACATGAGCTATATCTGTTTCTTCTTTATTTGAACTATATATCTCTTTTTTCTCACGTGAATTCTTATCTCTTTCTTTCTCACGTGAACTATATCTTTACCACTACCAGACGAATGAGGCACTAGATATTACGTAGTTGAATGAACTTTTCTTCTCAATAATGCACATTGCACTGAGGCAACTAAAGTCCCAAAAGCTACGTTGATTTGGCAGGTTTGAAAAGTTTTTTAGATAGTCCCAATTATCTACTAGCTAACATTAAAATTGTACATCTTTTTTTTTATAAAGAAAAAGGTATTACACTGATGTCCACTGAGAAATTGGGGGACCAATATTGTTACGTTCTAGTGAATTTGTTTCTAAATATATCTCAATGTCCTTTCCATCCAGCAGTAGGGGTGTATAATAAGTCAATCGATCAATAAATCAAATTGAATTTTTTTTTATTGATTTATTGTTATTAAATTATTGTTGGGTTAACAGATCTTTAATAATTTTATAAACAAAAGTTATCAAATTATCTATTTGATTTTGACTTTTTAATATTGAGTTATTAGGTAAATCGATAACCTATTAAGACTGTAATAATTTCTTATTTTGCCCCTATATTAATAATCCATTAAATATTAATGGCAAAAGTACTTATTACCCCCCTAAACTTGAAGCTTTTTATTCAGTGTACACCTAAACTAAATTCCGTTTTAATTACCCCCGGACTTGTTTATTCCTCTGCCGCGTACACATTTATTGTCCACCTGGCGTAGAAATTGACAACACACTCTCCTAAGCGCGTGAGGAAGTGGTTTTTTGCCACATCATAAAGCTACAACGGTAAAAAACGTAAAATCTCCATTTTTCTTTAATATTTGACATATTTTAAAGATTTTTCTCTATTCTCTAACTATTTATTCTCCCTAATCTCTTCTCCTTTTTCAAATTTCAGATTTTTTCTCTCTTTTTTGTTTTAATTGCTATTGCTAAATTCATGAATTATAATAGGAGACTTATTTGCTTATGTGAGACTCCTCCAATTCTGAAAATTTCATGGACAAATGACAATCCCGAACATAGATTTCTCGGTTGTAGAAACTATGGGGTATGTATTGTTTCATATTTTTTTGCTTTTTACTTGCCAAGTTCGTATTATGTAAAAAAATTTAACTTTGATTTTATGAAATACAGTCCTGATTTCGAAATTCTTGTAAGTTTTTCGATTGGTATGATCCAGAAAACCTTGCCAGGCGAATACTGTGATTTTGGGTCTGTTGAAGAAGACCAACAAACAAGAAAAACAGCTGAAGTGTAGAAGGATGTTGAAACTAATTTTGGGCATTAGTTTGATATGTAATGTGATAATGTTCTTTTATTTAGTGTGTCGTTGAAATTTTTTTTTGTGAATGCAATTGTTATTAACGCAAGGTCTTTTGGTTCTAGGATTTTCATTTTGTGGATTAGTTTGGTTTGGTGTTTAAGTGATGTATGTTTCTGCTGATTAAAGCTATATATATATCTTTGTGTATGTTCAATTGACTTGTCATTTTTTCATAAAACTACGGTTACATGTAATTGGTAATATGATATCAAAACACGAAATAATAACATAAAGGCAGCCTAACATAAAGGCATAACATAACTAGTGCTTTCTTGATCATCAAACACAAACATCATAGTGTTTCATTGTTTCAACCAACAACCACAGTAACTTAAGTTAACCACCAAAACAAAAAACAATCACTACTTTAAGTTTGGTTGAACAACCACACAAGCAACAAAACACAAAACAAACACTACTTTAAGTTTGGTTGAACAACAACACAAGCACAAAATACAAAACAGTCACTAATTTAAGTTTGGTTGTTACAACCACACAACTAAGAAGTTTTCTTTGAGGGTGATTTTCCCTTGGCTTGTGCCCTTGTTTGAATTCCAACAACTTTTGATCTGGTTTGAATATGACGCATAACACTTTGGACTTGAAGTTCTCTTTGAGTCATGGCATGTTTGCCTTTCCACTTCAGTCCCTTGGTAGATTTAAAACCAATATCACCTGTCACATGCGCATAAATCACCACACCCGTATTAACCCTCCTACTGCTAGACAATTTTTGCTGCAATATTAACAACATAGTTATTTTGGGTCTCACATTTAAAAATATAATTTTGATAGTTTTATAAGACACTTACATTAATACATGTATATCCAGTATCAGCAACAAATACACCTTGTCCAACCACTTTTGGCTTCTTCTTGTAACCACTTCCTGCACCTCTTCTTGTACCAGTCTTGCTGCTTCTTACTCTTTCATATTGACCTCTACCTCTCTTTTTCCCAGTGATGGACTAATGTGAGTAGAAAAAGAATACAACAAGAGACTAAATTAATGAGTAACCTAATCTAATTTATAAAAGCAAATTAATGTGAATGTACCTCTTGAGTGGGTGTTGGTGTAGACTTAGGTTTTGGATTAGGATTTTTTGGACAATTTCTTTTGTTATGATTTGCTCCTTTGCAAATTGAACATGTCATTACTGTCCCCATTCTTGGCAACTTTCCAGATTTTCTCACTTCACCAATTTCTCTTCTTCTGTTCTTTGGTGGCCTACCAGGCATTTGCCTTGCCTCTGGTGGTTCAACCATTGGGTTTTTGCTTTCAGGCCACATTTTCATGTTTGGGACTGATTGAATGAAATGAGAATATGTCTTCAGATATGTCTTTTTTCTATATTAGCTTGAAATTTCTTGTGATGCATCCATGTTCAAGTGGTTTATTGTTGTTATACCATGTACACATGAGATACCTTTTAATTCTCAAGTTCTGCAACTACGTTTCTGTTGACCCAAGTTCACAGTATGCTTGTATACCCCTTCTAACACTTCAAATCCATCATCACCATTCCATTCAATGTTGCACTGCATTGATCTTGCTACATTGGTATTGAATACCATCATTGTCATTGGAGATATTCCATTTGTCCATGTTTCAGCAAACGCGCTTGACTTACTCACCCTACTCATCACCTTAACTATAATTTCTTCCAACATAGTTACAATAGTCTTGTTCCTAGGTCCCAAGATCCAAGCATTGAAACTCTCTGCCATATTGTTATCTATACTATCACATTTTGAAAAAGTTTGGAAAAAAGCTTTGCACCATTTCTCCTTATTGTATTTAATAAGCGCTTCAACTATACCTTTTCCCAGCTTGGATAAGACATTTATATTGTAGTTAAATTGTGCCTCAAATGTTGATCTAGCACAAGCCCGAAATTTCTTCCTTTTCTCTATGCCTCTGAAGTTTTGTGACCAATTTGCTAATATGTGTCTAGCACACATTATGTGCTCACATTATGAAAATAGTTCATCTACAGCAGTTATTAGTCCCTGTAGTTGCAAAGTAAAATAATAAAGATATTTAAATTCTGATCAAATTAAATTAAAGATAAACAATAACAAAGAAATTCAGTTACCTTTTGCATATCACTAATGATAGTGAGCTGGGAGCCATTTCCTAGATTAAGATCATCTTGCAGAATGGTCATGAACCATTTCCATGTCAACTTTCTTTCAGTACCAATTACTGCCCATGCTATTGTATATATTTGGTTGTTTGCATCCTTAGCAGCAGCTACCAAAAGTTGAACCTTACAGATTCCTTTTAGAAAACATCCATCCAACCCTATACATCTTCTACATCCTTGTTGGAAACCCTTTTTCATAGTATCAAAACATATATAAAAAGAGTGAAAATATTTCATCCCATTTTTTGATTCTGAATCTTTGTGCTTCACAACACAAGTGCTACCAGGATTTGTTTGGAGTAACACTGTAGTCTAGGATTCTCTTAAATTATGCCATATGATCCCCTATAATTTCCTTTAAAATATTTTTTCTTGGTTTTAAACAAACTGCCTTTCCTACATGAACATTCAACTTTTTCCTCATCAAATCTTGTATTTTCCACCCTTTTATACTAGGTTGAGAAATAATCCTATCTTTCATATACTTACATAAAAATTTTGAATTACACAAATATTATTGGTGGTCCTGGTACATCTGTGCCTTGGGTTGTATGTCTTGATAGTGAAGTTCTCACTCCTCCCTTTCTTGCTTGCATACAACAGCCATGGACAACCACTTTTACACTTGACTCTAACTATAGTACTCTCATTCACATACTTGTCTAACTCAACTCCTTTTTTTATAGCATATTTTGTAACTGCCTCTCTAAATTCCTTTACACTTTCAAATACCAAACCACACTGTCATATTACAACATCACAAGTAGAATCATATATCACTCTATTACTCTTCTTTCTCCGCCTTAAACTCCCTCCTTCAAGTTCATCATCAGAAACAGGTTCTTCTTCATCACTTTGAAACTATCACAATCAGAATTGTCATAGTATGGCTCATCCTCTGTTAGCTTACCCTTGAATTTTTTTTTGCCTTTTTCAATATCCTCATACCCTTCATCAAGTCCAACTTTACCTAAAAAACCTTTTGTTTTTTTCCTTCTTCTTTCTCCTTCTACTTTCTTTAAACTCTCTCACATCTTCCTTAACAATCCTCAACTCCTCATGCACATCACTTCCATATTTAATAGACTGGTTGGAACAAATAGAATCACTGTCTATGTCTTCCTCTGCACTTTCTTGGGCACTTGGTTCAACTTCTTCTTGTATAGAAGGTTTAGTTCCTTGTTGGACAATAGGTTCACGTTTTTCTTCCGTATCAGTCCAATCTATTGAAGAATAATCATCATCAGTTTCTTGTTGAACCCTTGCAACCCCATCATTCTCAACTCTTTCATTAGATGGAAAGGAAGAAAAGGAACCTAACCCTAGATCTGGTTTTTTTTTGCTGTGCAATTAAAGAACCATTAGATTTCCCATGTGCATTAAAAGAGTCAACCACTTGACTTAAAGATTGACTAATTTGACCTTCACTAGGACCCACATCCTCCAGAATAGTGTCATCACACACATAAATATCTATTGTGTCCCCATCATGCATAAATAATGCAATGTTATAAATGTCCATGTCATTTTTCAATTCCACCAGATCACCTCCTAGAGACTTAGCATAAGTTTTTCCTAACTTACTAATCCCAAAAGACGTAGCATAATCTGCAAGTTCAGGAATTGACAAATGATCTTCATTTAAATTCTCTACATATTCAGTCTTAACCCCCAACATATACTGGACCTACCTCACTCACCAAGATACCCCCAAATTTGAACCTTAAATTGAGGTACTTAGTAGCCATAGTGTCAACCTATAACCACAATAACAATCAACATATTATACAAGGCAACAACAACAAAACATATGCAACAACAACAAAATAGAGGCAACAACACTAAAAGATATACAATAACACCAAAACAGAGGCAACAACACCAAAACATAGACAACAACACCAAAGCAGAAGCAACAAAACAAAATTTAACTCATAAGCATACAATTATACAAGGAGATTATAATAAACAGTACAAAAATATAATTGATACTTAGTAGCCATATTACTCAACATCATACAAATATACATAAGGAAATTACAAAATACTCCACCATTTAACAATACCAAAATAGAATATTGAAATAAAAACCCTAGAATCTTAATTTTACTAAAAAGCCCTAATTTTTTTAACTAATTACCAGAAACCCTAATACTCATGCATGCATAAGCTGAACAACTACATAATAATACATTCATTAAGTGAAAATTCTAGTTGAAAACTATCAAACCCCTAATCGAAAACTATGCCGAAACCCTAGTCAAATTACAGCGAAACCTTAAACGAAAAATAGGGCAAAATATAAATGAAAAAGTAAAGGAAACAAACAATAACACATCATAAGAGTGGATAATCACTTACTTGGTAACAATTTCAGACAAGATCAAAAGAAAATCGACCAATCGACCAAATACTTCACGAAATCGAGGAAGCCTTCACGTCTAAGAACTGCAACTGACCTAAATCTAGAGAGAGTTTCGCGAAATCTATCCTTTACTCCGTTGATTACACTTCTTAGAGAGCCAAAAGTTTTGAAATATGTCGTCGTCCGTCGATTACACTTCTTACCCTTTGTTAAATCTTAGTGAGAGGTTTAGAGCTTAGTGAGAAGCTTAGACCGGAAGTTTTGGAGTAGGTGAGAAGGTTTGACATTTAATTATCTAGGTGGCTAATATTTATCCAAGTGATTAATATTTATCTAGGTGTCATGCACGTGTAGACACGATTGGAGTGATCAGACAATAAAGGTGTACGCGACGGAGGAATAAACAAGTTGGGGGGGGGGGGTAATTAAAACGGAATTTAGTTTAGGTGTACACCGAATAAAAAGTTTCAAGTTCAGGGGGGTAATGAATATTTTTGCCAATATTAATATTAATAACTTACTGGTTATTACCTTTGCCCTTTAGCTTTTAATTCACATTATTGTCATAACTCTTTTATTTGTTTTGTACTTGTATAGTTTTTTTTCATGTTAGTTACTACTATTTCTATTTTTATGAGCATTATGTAGGGTGTGTTTGGTATGAAGGAAAATGTTTTTCATGGAAAATGTTTTCTTGGAAAACAAGTTGATTTTTGACTTATTTTCTCATGTTTGGTTGGTGAGTAGAATATATTTTCCGGAAAAGATTTTTATTGTTTGATTTATGAATGAAATATATTTTTAAGAAATATCTTTTATTTTTACTAGAGTAGAAAATAATTTTTGAAATTGAAAATATTTTTTAAAAACAAACTTAAATTTTTTTTGGGGA
>NC_064284.1:27153463-27190845 GCF_019186545.1 Solanum stenotomum
GGGGGTAAAAAAATAAAAAATTGAAATTAGAAATATCTTTTAAAAATAATTTTTGATGTTTCTTTGGGAGAGGGGGTAGGGGTAGGGGTGAGGGTGGGGTAAAAAAAATTGAATTTAAAAACAAGCTTTAAATTATTTTTTTTTCTTTTTTGGGGGTGGTTGGGGGGCTGGTTTGAGGGTAGAGACAAAATAAATTGATTTTTTCAACAAAAAATTAATTGTAATTTGAAGTTAGAAGAGAGTTTTGGAAAATGTTTTCCTTAAGTTTTGAAGGGAAGTCATTTTCCTTGAATTTGAGGAAAATGAGTTGATTTGGAAAACACTTTCCAAAACATTTAACCCAACCAAACATGAGAAAATTGGACCAAACACACCCGTAATGTTACATTATTATCCTGTCGCATCAAATTAATGAAGAAATCATATATTTGTTTTATAAGTATTTTCTTATAAGTTCAATCGAAATTGAAACCGATAAAATATCTTATTAATTTAATTATTTATTTAGCATATTGAAAAATTTAATAAATCGATAATACAAAAAACTAAACCAAACCAACCGATACATACTCCTATTAAGTAGTGGCAAGGCCAAGATTTCTGTTAAGGGCGTTAAACTTTTGAAAGACAAATAAAAAAATAGATGTATGAATGCAACTTAAAAATGTAATTAAATCATAAAAAAAAATTGTTATAGAACTAACAACAGTATAACCAAGATAACATAAAATTGAAAAAAAATAATGTTTTTTCGCAAGCATAATAGAATATATTATTTGAATCATGCGTGAGGATACTTGATATATTTGAATATGTTAATAATTATCTCGTTAGAAATAATATTAGACATTTCTATTTAGGCCACAAAATTTATTTAAAAAGAGAAGATATTTCTATTTACAAAATATATTACGAAAGCATCAAAGAATTCATTATCCGTGATAAAATTTAATATAAAACTTAAATTATTCGATATTTAAGAAAAATATTTCCATGTTGAAACTTCAAATAGAATATCTAGTTACTCGATCTAATCAGAAAAATAATTACAATACAAAAATCATGACACAAGAAAGATGAAAAATTATCAAGGCCGCTATGTAATTATCATCAAATAATCACAAACAATAATTTTTAAAGAAGTGTCTTTACTTTGCATCTAATTTTATGATGCCTATAAATGAGCAATATTTTAATGAGAAAAAAAATAAAATAATTCTCTTTTTTAAATAGCAAAATTTTGGTTCTCTTACTCAAAATTTTGGAGTTCTTGCAACTATAAATCAGAAGGCCTTTAATAATTATATATAAAAGTTATTCTATTCAAAAAAATAATAAAAAATATAAAGTAGGGAAATAATATTTCAAAAGATAAATTAATTACGGGAATCAAACCTGCAGTATCTGGGAAGTTTGAACATCCTTGACCGTTTAGCTATCACTCTCAGGTCTCAATAGTGTTAGGGGTGTACATGATTAATTATTTATTCATTTTAAGTTAAATTATATAACATAATTTTTCGACAGAAGGTATTCGACTGATCATATTACATCATTGTAGCCCTGACAGGCTGACACCCCGTCGACAGAAGGTATTACTAGGGGTGTACATGATCGGGTTGGTTCGGATTTTTCAAATATTAAACTAAACCATTTGTGTAAAAATTTTAAATTTATAAACCAAACCAAACTAATAAAATTCGGATTTTTCGGGTTTTTCAACCTCGGGTTGATTTGGATTTTTCAATTACCAAACCAAACCATTGTGTCGAATTTTTAAATTTATAACTCAAACCAAACTAATAAACCTTGGATTTTTCCATATTTTTGGATTTTTTCGGTAAAGTTTGCAAACGAACATATAATTAACTTGTGCTCCAAATATTTCTTTAGTCCAACTAAAATACAATTATCTAAGATGTTTCTTAAGAAAATAACACAAAATATGAGATGAGTACTGATGACACTAAAATATTCAATAAAAAATAATAATGAAATCATCATATAAAATAAATATTGCAAAGTCATAATGAAAATGATCATAATTTAAAAGTACTAAATCATGCTAAAATAAGTTTAATAAGTATTAGTTACATTACTAAATATTTAAGGAAAATTAAAATTAGATTATGTATTTTAATTGTGTAAATCAATGTAAAACTAAAGAACAAATATTCAATATTATTGTCATTCTTAGTGTTGAATTGATTTTCATTTTGCATTAGTATTAATTTGATTTTGATTTAAGTTTTATTATAATTATCAACATTTATGAACTATAATCTTTATTGGACCATTACGAATTCTAAGTTTTAAACTTGAAATAATACACTAAAAGATAAAAACTATGAAATAGTATAAGAAATATTTTAAAATTATATCAAAGTAAATATTTTTATGTATAAAATAAAATTTTAAAATTAAATATATAATGTCGGGTTGGTTTGGTCTCGGGTTGGTTTTTTTAGTTAAAACCAAACCAACCCAAATATAGTCGGGGTTTTTTTTTCAATACCAAACCAAGTCAAACCAAATCACTAGTCGGATTTTTTTTCGATTAGACTCAATTTGCGATTTGATTCCGTTTTCGGTTTGATTTTGTACACCCCTAGATATTATCAAGAAATTCGACAAATCACACTAAACTGATATTTCAAGTCAAATTCAGCTCGATAAATGATTTGGTTTGATAGGGAAACCCCTCACTGCACGATTATAATTGATTTGGTATGTTGTTAATTAAAAAAGTAAAATCTAACCAAAATAATCTGACATTATGTGTATACAAATTATAAAAAATATCTATTATAATATAATTTATAAATGCTTCTTAAACTTTTTTCATAGTGTTTAGTTTTTAACATATTATTTCAATCATGAAATTGAATTTTTGAATGGTCCAATATAACTTATAAATAGCAGTTTGTTTCTGTTTTTGTTTTCCCTAAATACTTTATGTGAAGCTCCGAGCCTATACCTTGGACATTACCGATAATCAGAGACCATTGCTAATCCCAAAGAAATCCTTGACCTGGCTAATTATGATTTACATGACTCTATGGAATACATAGAAGTTTTAATAAATGAGCATTTAAATCATTGTCTGGAAATACTTGACATAAAGGATCAATTTCAATAAAACATTTGATAAAACTATTGGAAATTGTCTAACTCTGTCTATCCATGAAACCTCTAAAATATTGTGGAACAAGACACACAACACCTCAAAAGAAAGCAATACTAAAACTAAATAATCAACTAGAGTCCTCCGGAAGCAAGAAGGTCTCACCAAAAGCTGTCGAAAAGTGAAGTACATCTCAACGGAGCACTTGTTGATGATCTTGAAGACCTATATCAACATCATGAGACGATACATGTTGAATAACATCAGTACACTGAATGTACAATATGTAATATGACTGAATAAAATAATAACTGAAATGATGACGAAATATAACTCAAGTGAAACAAGATATGAACTAGTAGTGAAAACCATTTGTACCTTTACAATAAGATATGCAATGATAAACTTTACTCTGTTGGGGAGCTTTTCTAACCGACAACTATCACTATGAGCCTAGCGATGATACAATATTCCATCCACGTTACCAGGGTCATCCTATACTTTGTCACGCTATATGATACTAACTATAACTATGAATCCATCCAATATGTCTTACAAAGAGGCGGTTAGGAGTCGCCCGAAAGTCGGTACAATCCTATCTTACACTGACTATATAGTTTATGGGACTTTGAATTAAAAATAAACTCGTATTCAGTTCGGTGCTCGATATAACTTTCAAAATAATCAATATCATTGTGCTCAATAGTACTCTTTTAAAGAACTTATAGCTTTACTTCACGTTACTTTACTGAAATGTTTTTTAGAAAAGAATCAATTATGCTCTTTTCTTCTCAGTTGCCAAATAATACATTTTTTTTATAAAAATACATATGAAATTACTTATGTCCTTTTAAAGACCCTTTTCAAATTATGCATTTGGAAAGAATGTTCATGGACTTACCTTTCAAGTTTGAATCAATGTATAGGCAAAACTCAAATAGAAACCTTAAAAAATATGACTTTTAGAAAGAAAAAAAATCTCAATAAAAATAGGTTCATGTGAAAATACAAGCATGAACAACAACTCACGAATCTCAATGCATAAAATATTGTAATTCATAATTAAGAAATCAGAATACGGAATAAGAACACAATTCGTATCTAGAATAACATGAAAACTTTAGGTAGAATACTGAATTGAACTCTTACCGACTGAAATTAGATGTAGGGCGTGAGGACAACCATCCATTACTATGAATAGTCTTACATACTTGGAAGAACAAAGTTCTTGATAAAACTTAAAGAACGCTTGAAAAACCTACCTTTCTTTTCTTGAATCCTTAATTACTCTAAGACTTGGAAGTGTTAATGTGAGTATTATGATCGATTAATATTGTTTAGAACCTTATTTAAGTGTAAAAACGTAGGGCTTAGAAGGGGTGTGAAAAGATTGAACTATATCCCTCCTAAAAATTCATCGAAAACCTTCCACGGGACCATCTATGGTTTGTGGTTTGATCTACGGACCATAGATCCCATCCATGAAATTCATATTGAAATTTTATGACTCAAAAGTTCATTCTACGGGCCCAAACTACGACCCGTAAAAGTTTCTATTATCCATAAATGGGTTCGTAGGAAATAAACCCAAAATGTTGATTTTTAGTATTTTTTTTTCCACGAGTGAATAGTAATGGTCGTAGAGACTTCTATGGCCCGTAGAAGTGATTCATAGGTCACTGACTCAGAAAACTCTACTGTGGTAGTCTCTGGTAAAACAGTCATAACCTTTTATTTCGAAATCTAAATGAGGCAAACTTGGTGGCATGACGCATAGACCTTTAATTTGATATGCCACGAGCCACCTAATTCATTATTTTCTGAGAGAATTGATCGTTTGAAGTTGTCTTAAGTAGAATCTTATATCAAAACTTAATTGGTAAGGAAGCTTTCAAACTCAATTTTGTGATAGGGGATTCTAGTGACCTTAATTAATATCTAAATCCATTCATGCACTATAGAATTGACCTTAACACATAAGAACAATTTAAGAATCACCCAATACGACTTTACATGCAAATGAAGAATGGTTCAGACCTTAGCTTAGAAATTTTCGGAATGTTACACTTTAATTGTAAGTTTTTTTTAACTAACATATTATCAATCACCAATAAACAAATTAAAGTTATAGCCCCATAGCCGGCCAAAAATGAAATTCTTTTGATCACATACAATTTCAATAGAAAAAAATAAGTTTTTTTTTAAATTTTTTTTTGTGTGTATAAATGAAGATTTCATAGATGTAAATGCAAATCTCTTAAAAAGAATCTATAAAACTAAAAAAAAGAATTAAAAAAATCATAAATGACATCAATCCCCTCTCCCCTATAACTAACTTTAGATACAACTTGATTATTTTCTGATGTAAATAAACTAAAGCTATAAGTATGGATAAGATGCACAAAAGAAAATTGTAGACACAATTGAAAATTCCCCAAATGTAAATACATCTCTTCGTGTTTCTAAGGCAAGTTTTACAAATTGCTTGTCACCCTTATCATTTTTCTTCTAATAATTTAATCGATGTTGATTTGAAAGTTAATTATGTATATATTAATTTTTTTATAAATAATATAGTCTTAATATTTATATAATTTTAACCCGCTCCTAAAACAAATTAATTAACATAGTTTCTTTTTATAATTTATCACACTGGTATTTGATGATGATTTCGTGAAGAATGGAAGATGTTAAAAATTTGGAATTGTTAATGTTCTTTATGTGTTAATGGTGTTCTTAAGGAAGTAGAAGCAAAGAAATGTATATTTGATCCAAAAACACCAATTGAAAAATGTTAAATCTTGTTTGGGTGTAAAAATTGATTTTCCAAAATCAAAATTAAAAAAATGACATGAATGAGTTTTTTCTTTAACACAATGACATAGATAAATCAAATTTTTAACAATGAACCATTTCTAAAAATTGGATCGAATCTTCAGTCTTTTCCCTAAATATGATAAATAGAGCCGTAATTAAAGAACTTATGTTGCAAAATGACATATTTTAAGTGGGACCAGACTTGTTTAAGAAAAGTCGCAATGTTTCTAGATGGTTGCAAACATACGTTATCATCCAGAAAAAGAAAAAAGATTGATGCAAACGTTTTGTAACGATCGGGTTCCGTCGTTATAGGAAAGCCAACGGGGAAAAATTTTGGGTCGAAAAAATTTTTCGTAGTAACTTGGGATTTCCCAACCTAGTCCAGATTTGGACGAAATCGAAGTCATTAAGGTATAGGGAAATCTGGTAGCAATCGGATGATTTAATTATGATTTTGATTATATGAGTAGATAGATAAGTCGTTAAGGAACTCGTGCGACTTTACGGAATTGAATTCAGGCGAGTAGAACGCCCGAAATTGATCTTAGCGTGAATGTGTAGTTCCTGAGTGTCGTGGTTGAAGGTGTGTTGTGAAATGGGGGTATGGAATTATTAAAATAGCTCATTATTTCGTGCAAGCCGCTTTCGCGGTGATTTCTGTCGCCAGGGCGGGGTCGCTGTGGCGGGGTGAGGACCGCTGTGGCGGACCAGACGTGACTTAAAGTCGTAAATAAACCACAAAAACTTTTTATTCTGCAATTTTTGAATTTGAGAGCTAAGGAACAAACCTAGAGCTTTTCTTAATAGTTTTCCACCATTCTTGAGGCTAAAGGTAAGATTTTCACTCCCCGAATTCGTTTTTCAATCCGTAGAACGTAATCTAATGGTAATTAATTATCGATGGGAAGGACTTTTGATCTGGAATTTATGGTGAAAACAACCCTAATTGGGATATTGGGATCAATGGTTTGATCTAGGGTTGTTAGAATTGTTACTATCCTGGGTAATTAGTGATTGTTTATTGATTCGCATATTATATTGATTGTTTGTAGATCAAGAACAAGCAGAATGAATCTGGAAAGGGAAGAATCAAGTTTCTTAGGGTTTCAAGCTTGTTTCGAGGTAGGTGATGGTTGTGATTTTATGATTGTGTGATGTATGTTTGTCTTGCTTCATTATGATACATGTATGTATGCGGATGTTGCATTATTGATCACACTTGTTGTAAATGAGGATATATGATTGATGAATGTCATGAATCATGACTTGATTGTATGATTATGAGAATGCACTTGTGATTGTGACTTGTTGAATGGATCGGGTGTTGCGTTCCAACACACTAACTTGCATCGATTGCCACGTTCTGGCATAAACATTGGATCGGGTACCACGTTCTGATATTCAAACTGTTTGGGTTTGGATTCCATAAGAGTACCAATGAGTTAATTGACATAATTGTGTATCTTGAGAAATGTGAACGGTACCTTATTCGTAATTATTGATAATATTGTATATGTTCGATATATGCATGTGATTATATTGTTGTAATGACTTATGTATGTTACACTTAGTGGAATAACTGTGTGATCCTACCAGTACACTGTGGTTGTGTACTGATACTGCACTTGCTCTTTCTTTGTTGAGTACAGGGCATCTTTAGACGACTATTGACAGACCTTGCTTAGAAGATCAGTGATCGGCGATCGAATTCAAGGGTGAGTCAATTCTTCGAGGCTGCCATGAGTTCTCTTTCTGTCTATGTCCACATTTCGGACGTAGATTTTCTAGTTGGTTATTAGTTCATTAGTTAGGGTTGTAACCCTTCTTGTTTAGACTTTGGTTCATTGTTAGAGTTTTGGTACATTGACTTTCAGGTTCTAGGTGTATTTTCCGCATTGTTTAGTTGTTAGATCTTTTGAAAGTTTATGGGAACTTCAGTCTTTAGCTATTTAACTTGCTTTCGTAACTTAAATGTTTTAGTTTTTGGTTTAGTTGCTTGGTTTGGGTTGTATAGTAGTGGTTCTCCCACCGGAGGGTCAGTGTGAGTGTCAATCATGATGGTCTGGGTTGTGACACGTAAAGGAAAAAAGATTTATCTTTTCAATCATGATGGTCTGGGTTGTGACACGTTTGGAAAAGATAAATCTTTTTTCCTTTGAAATTTTCCACATTAATCAGAATGAGAATTTAAAAGGTAATCTTTTCAGCCACATTTTAATGAAGTACCAAGACTTCTTATTGTTCCTTGTCACCTCCCAAGCACCTTTTGAAAAAAATCGATCCAACCACTTATTATTAGGATTCACCTGATATGACAATTTTACATATAAATAAAAAACGGAATGACCTGGGGGACCTTCGTACTTTGCTCTGTTTGTCACTTAGACCCTTCTACTCACAACTTTATCAAGCGAACACTTAAAGTTATTAAAACACGTTACCCCTCTAAGCATGAGTGTCTCTCAATCGCGCTAATGTGAATGACACATCATTATCCACACATCATTATTTTATTCCACTTTCACTCAATTTGTTTATGAATAAACCAATAGAAAAATTAGCAAGCATAATGTTACAAGAAAATTAGTTAAACATAAATAAAATTTGAGACACCAAGGTACTTTAAGGGAAATGTATCTATGTCAAAATTAGACTTCTTGAGCATACATTACAAAAGCATTTCTATACATAGAGAAGGAACTTTTCTCAATATTTATTGGTTGTCCCGACACTTACTTATATTTTTTCGGGGAAAAGAGTCTGATATACTCCTTAATTTTGTTATTTAGAATTGATACTCTTGTTATAAAAATGACGCATATATATCCTTACCGTTATACAAATGACTCATGTATACCCTTACTGTTATACAAATTGCTCACATATACCCCTAGCATTACAAAAGGAGCTCACATACACCCTTTATCTAACGGAAGTGAAAACTATTAGTTTTAAACTTATTTTTTGACTTTTAATTCTTTTAAAAATCATGTAGGAGTATATATGATCCTTCTAGCAAAGTTCAAGGTATATTTTTTTTATCATTTTCATACATAAATTATTTTTTGACTTCTTTGATTATCATTTTTTTAGTTTCTTATTTTTTTTTTCTTTCATTCTTTAGTGTAAAGAAAAAAAACTATAACTAGGTTTTTCGGCTATATTGCAATTTAATTTTTGTATTTGTAAAAATAAATAAATTGGGCCATCTATAATAAATTTTACAAGAAAATTAATGAAACATAAATAAAATTTGACCATCAATATAATAAATTTAAATTAGTCGTTGAAACAAAATGTAAAAAAAATATGTGTGAGGAGGATCAAATATACCCTATATGGATTATATATTATTTTTAAAAAAAATAATTTATAAACTTAAATTAAAATTAATAATTTCACTTTTGTTAGAGAAAAAAAGGGTATATGTGAGCCATTTGTATAACATTAGAGGTGTATATGAGTCAGTTTATATCAGCATTAAATATCAAAGTTGAGGGGTATATCAAACTCTTTTTCCTTCTTTCAAAGTATTCATGGTTATCTTATGATACCTGACATTTGTAATCATTTAAAAGTTATTAAATATAAATTTATAAAATGATTTGAATTATATTAAATTCATGGTCATATTAATCCAAATGAATATTATGGATTAATATAAGGGTAAAATTTCATATATAGTTAAGAGTTGAAACATAATCAGCCTTCTTAGCTACAGTTTGCTTGATTATGTAGCATAGCTATTGTATATTTTGGTTGAATTTTTTTTAATACAAATTTGACTCTTAACTTAATTAATGAGTCGAAAATTTATGTTATTAAAAAGAAAAATGTCCTTCGGGGTCGCTCAGTTGGTTTGGAGGGTGGTTATCTACGCGGATGACTCGAGATCGATCCCCCCTCAATGCCTTCTGAGTCGAGTATGTCGCATAGGGCTTGCTTAGTGCGGTTTACATTTCATGTGTGGTTTGCAGGCTATTACACAGTGGGGGGTTTACCCAGTGCGCACATAGTGCTCACCCGAAGGGCAGAGACTGTGGCAAAGGTTGTAGCGGTTGCGGGTTATCCTAGGGTTCCAAAAAAAAATCCCACAAATCATGACTATTGTATTTGATTAAAATTTCTTACCAAATATGACTTTTACCAAACAAAGAAAGATAAATTTAACTTCCTAAATAAACATATCAAAAGTTGACTGAATAAATAAATAAATAAATATATATATATATATATAAAATTGTTGAAAATATACAAATATGACAATAATGGACTAAAAAGGTAAGAAAGCCTCAATAACATTGTTATGCTAAATCCATAGAATTGTATACAACATATTGTGAAATGTATTGATAGAAATACAAATCACAAAAAATATACAAAATAAATTATACAAATACCTTAATAATACTGACATTATACATATAATAGTTGAACCGTATACTTGCTGATAATATACAAATACAAAAGAAGTAATTGTATATAATTGTTGAAAATATACAAATAAGGTCTAAAAAGTATAAAAATTGCAATAAACATTGATATACTAAAGCCATAGAATCCTATTCAAGATAATGTGAAATGTATTGATAGTAATATAAATCACAAAAATATACAAAATAAATTGTATCAAATACCTCAATTTCTTCTCTATGATCTTGTACCATTAACCCAGATTCATCATCTTCTCGTACAAATGTTTTTGACCCTAGTTCATTCAATGTTGGGGTTTTGATGGGGCCAACTCGTCAGAGATGGTATTATTATTGTTCGTCGAAGATCAAGTCTACTAGAGTTGCTTCATCTGGGTTTATGTGAATTAAAGCTCACTGGTTTGTGATGGATTTCACTAGAAAAGGGATTCTTGGTGGTTAACAGTAACGAAGGAGAGAAACAAAGGTGGTAGGGACGGACGTTTGTGGTGGTGGTGGTTTGGTTTGTTGTAGTGACTGGTGGTTTATGGGTTGGTGGTTCGTGTTACTCGCTGGGTGTGAATGAAGAAGAAGAAGAACAACAACTACTATGTTGGATGGTGGTGGATGATTTGAGAGGGAAACACAAATATTTTTGAAATTTGAAATCTGATTGTGGTTGAGTGAATTGAGAAGAAAAATCAATAAAAAGATTATGAAGAGAAAGAAAGTTTACTTTGTATAATCGGGAGAAATAAAAAATATGGTAATATAATGTATTTTAGATATACAAAACCAAAAGTGTGGCCCCACGTAAATAGTATTAAATGTTAGTGGTGATCAATAATATTTTCTAACTATAACTAGCAGTCAGGGGGTTCGAAAAATAAAAGTATAAACGTGTAAATAAATCAACAAAAAAAAATTCAAGGAAGTAGTAGTATATAGTTTATAGGTACAAAAAGTTATTTTTGTTACAAGAAATCTGAAACTAACATAAGTGATTACAGTGAAACAAAAAGTTAGCCCTTTAAAATATGTCAAATCAACAATAGAATATTATGGGAGATGATTTTAATATTTGAGTTTTGAGTGTTGGAAAAGAACAAGAAAGTGATTTAGGGATTTGGAAAGTGAAAAAATTATTAGCATTTAGGAATGGGAGTATGGGACCCTTGAATTTTTTGGGTTTAACACCACATTTTAGCACTTTTTATTAAAAAAAAACTAAAAAATAAACATGAAAATGGGAACTGGAACTAAAAAAAAAAAAAAAACTGAAAGTAAAAAACTAAAAAAAAAAACGCTAACCCAGGGATTCGATCCCTGGACGTCAGGCTTAATATTGAAGGGAGCTGCCACTGGGCTATCTCCTTCACCTTGTCATTGAGGGGGTTCAAAATATATATATCCACATAAATCCAGAAAATTCACCTTATATATACAGTGTAATTTTTTATCGAGGGGGTTCAGGTGAACCCCCTGGACAACACGTGGGTCCGCCCCTAATAACTAGCTATGTTAAATAATTAAGAAGTATTTGTTTGCTTAGTTAATTTTTCCTTAATATAAATGGGTTGATTATTTAAGTCTAATAAATATTGATTTAATTAAAGTCCAGATTAATGGATTGGGGCTATAATAGATGAACTCAATTTGCTAAGTCCAATGTCATATCAACTTAGAGGCTCAATTTGATGTCACGTGTCAAATGATGTGGCATGTCAAGTCAAATAAAGAAGTCAATAGAATCATGCCCACTTTTGCTAAAGTTCAATATGTCATGTCACTTAAATTTGATTGGCCGAACAAAAGCATGTCCTTATCACAACTCTTCTATTCCACAACTATAAATAAGGGTCCTCATAATTCATAAATCGGACTGAAATTCTAACAAGAAACTAGAGAGAGCTCATCACCCCCCGAGCCTACACCCTGGACGTGGTCGACACTTGAGAACTATTGTTGATCCCCAAGTGAACCCTTGACATGCCTGACTACTTAGCAGAAGACTAACTCAAGCAAAATTAAGCTTTTAAATAGAATTAATCCATTTAATATCAAAATACTCTACTCAAACTGTATGTAAAATACTCAATGGAAGCATACTAGTTGAAAAATAATTGAATCCTTGATTGATATAGATTGTGTGGTTTTGGATTTTGGTCGGATGGAGAGGAACCAAGTCTTGGAGTGACTAGTTGGTTGAGTTAAGACAAATGATCTCCTGGACCTTATATTAGAGTAGAATTCGTTTATTCTCTTTATTGTGTGTTGAGAGTAATGAGAATGAGGTGAAGGATTAATTGTTCCACTTGATAAATCTTAATGAATAAAATTAGGTTGAAATGAAAAGGATATGTGTTTATCATAATTCTTGTGAATTACCTTGTTGTGACCCTTATAGATTGATTGATGAAATACTTTGATAGAATGATTGTGGACTTGAACTGCTTGAATTGTTGTCTCCTCCTTATGGTTTGAACTTTCTTATGTGCATTGATTGTTGTACACTGTGGTAAGATATGTGATATAAAGTCGGTGAGAAATGATTTCGGCTAGTGATATAAAGTTGATGGGAAATAATTTTGGCTAGAGAAATGATATAAAGCTGATGAGAAATGGTTCTGGATAGAGAAATGATATAAATCTGATGGAAAATGGTTCTGGCTGGTGAAATGATATAAAGCCGATGAGAATGGTTCTGGCTAGTGAAATGGTATAAAGCCGATGAGAAATGGTTTCGACTAGTGATTTGATATGAAGTTGATGGGAAATGGTTCCAACTAGAGATTGATTATTGTGATTTGATGCATTTTGATGCTTATGTTTGACTTACTTGTTAGCTGTGATTGATGTACTTGTTACGTGTAATTGATTTACTCGACATTAAGATTGACTTACTTAATACGTGTTGGTTGTTGAATTGTGGCTATTGGACTGTGATTATTAAGCCTTGTGAGTTGTGTATTGTAGAAATGTTAGGTTGGGTTGGTTTTTATGTAGGTTGTGTAGATTTCGAGCCCAGTCTGCTTGTCATTTTGGTGGGCCCTCTAGTTCTTCTTTTATTCCTTGTTCTATTTGAAAAACAAAGACTTGAGACTTGTACTTATTTGACTATAGAGGAGAAAAAGATAATATTAGCCATAAAAATTTGCAGTAACTAGGTTTCGAACTCACGATCATCTCCAAAGAAGAGCCTTAAATCAACTATCCAACCAAAGCACCCAACAAGCTTTTCAATCACTAGGTGCTAATGCTTTAATATAACCATGTTAGAAGTTTTTTGTATAAATATATGAATTTACATTGGGGTTAATGGGTGCTCGAGCACTCGTTATATTATACATGGGTTTGCCTAAAGTAGTCAAAATGGGTTTAGCTCATGGGGACAGCCCAATCCAACCTGTTAGTAGGGTAGGGTTGAGATAAGATTTTTTAAGCCCATTTAAAACTAAGTCTTATAAGCCTTTGACCCTTGAGGCTTGATCGGGGTCGAGCCAGGGTCGGTCTATGGGCCAAAACTATTTAATTAAGGATAGCTTACATAAATCTCACTAGTTTAGGAGCCAATTACTTAGATACACGCTATGTTGCAATACTACAAATCCTTTGTGATTTGAATGTGTCCAGATACATGTATCTTAGTATACATGGGCTCAAAGTTAGGTGTAATTTGTTCTAGATACACTCTATTCAAGTGGATTCACATGTTTTCAGGATACCTACACAAATCTCGCTTGCTCGCCTCCACTATCTCACTGCCTCTCTTTTATCTTGCTCGTGTATTTGGTATCCTAGATACATGTATGTAGAATACATAGACAAATCTCGCTCACCTCTCTTCCTAATTGTATCTAGTAGAAAAAATATGCATCTAGGTGTATCTGACTTTAAATCTGGTAACAAATTATTAATTTGTAAGATAAACTGTAATTATTTCAAATAATAGAGAGAATCAGTAAATATGGTTGAAATGTTTGTACAATTACATAGTTTCTCCTTTAGTTAATTTGAATTAAAATAACTAAAGTTGTTAGGCATAATTGTTCTTTAATTTACATGTTTATTTTTCATATTTCCTTTATTTATTTATTCGTTAAAAAAATATTATTTTTGCTAGAATTATTGAAACAACATCATTGTTTGTCATATTTGATTTGAAAATATTTTCATTTTCTTGATGTTATAGAATTTTAAGTTTGAAAAAAAAATGCTAGCCTGCCCCAGCCTACGACCCTTTTAGGGTCGGGATGGATTGGTCATTTTTAGACCCTCTTGAATGAAGGATCAGTCAGCCCTAGCCCATCAAATTCCTTAGCCCGAGAGACTTGGGCCTGGTGGGGCTGGGCTAATCCTTTTTGACAACTCTTAGTCTGCCCCTAGTGGCAAATGAGATGGGGGAGAGGCTATGAAGGCAAGAGAGATTTGTTATGTATCTTAAATGCATGTGAATCCACTTGGATATAATGTATCTAAAACAAATTACACTTAATTTTGACCTCATTTATCTCCAGATATATGTATCTAAACGTATCTAGACAACTAAAATTCTTGTAATATATGTAATAATGCACAACTAAAGTGCAAATTAATAATTAGCTTCTAAATTGGTGAGGTTTATGTTAGTTTCCCTTAAAAAATGGTCTCTGAATCACAATTTATTTTTTTAAAAAGGGAAAAGACTCAAATATTTCATCAAACTTACAGAAAAGGCTCATATATGTCATCCGTTAAAAGTTTGGCTCATTTATGCCATTGTTGTTAAAGAAAAGGCTCATCCATGCTATTTTTTTACTCCGGTATTGCAAAACCATTTTTTACATACCAAATAATTTTTAACACTTTTTAATTGGAGTTTTTGGATTAAATGTACTCCTTTTGCTTTTTCTTCCTTAAAAACCCCAAGAACACATAAAGAATATTAACAATTCCCAAATTTTAAACCTTTTCAATTCTTCGGGAAATCACCTCAAATTTCAAGAGTCGTTTCCCTCCGAGCTAGATACCAAAACTCAATATCTTTTGAGCTCCAATTCAACCTAACTCAACAAGAGTCAATTGAAATATCTTCAGAGTTTCAAAACTTCAACATTCTTTAATGGTAGAATTTTTTCTCCACAGCTTCAAATCATTTGAAATTTTGAATATAGACTCAAAAGAAATACTAGGGAACAAAGATCTAATGTCAAAAATAACTACAAAAACACGAATCAAAGGAAAATTTTGAAATTTTGGAACTGCTTTTCATTCTTTTGGAATATTATTTTTTAATATGGATGAATTTTTTAAACTCTACAAATGATTTTAGAATTTTGGTTTTTTAAAAAAAAATAAAATTATTGATATAGACGAAATTAGAGATGATTTCGTGAAGAATTGAAGATGTTGAAAATTTGGGAGTTGTTTATGTTCTTCATGTGTTCTTTCTGTTCTTAAGGAAGAAGAAGCAAAAAGAGTACATTTGATTCAAAAACTTCAATTGAAAAGTGTTAAAAATTGTTTGGGATGTAAAAATGATTTTGCAAAATTGGAGTTAAAAAAATGACATGGATGAGCATTTTCTCTTACAACAATGACATAGAAGAGCCAAATTTTTAACTGATAGCATAAATGAGTCTTTTCTGAAAATTCGATGGCATATTTGAACATTTTTTCTTTTAAAATAGTACATAAGTCGATTTGATTTAATTTTTCATTTATCTAACCAAACTAACTATGTCGAATTTTTTATATCAATAAATCAAAAAATTAACAAGAGTCGAGCTATCACGATTTTTCAAGGTTTTTCAACTTGGTTCGATTTTTTTAAAAACATTTTTGGTAAGGTCCCTACAACATAAAACATGTACAATTTTTTTTATTCTATTAAGCTACAATAATTATACAACCCTTCCCTAAAAAAAAGAAAGTGAAATATGTCATATTACTATGCTAAAATATAATATCACCAACAATAAAGATAATAGAAACTTATAAAAACAAGCTCTATTGATGAGAGAATAAAGATGAACAAATTTGAGGAATTGACACAGATAGACAAGTGTTACATACGATTGGCAACATATAACCTAATATTAATTAGCAATTAATAAATAAATAAAAATTGGCACATATTAGCATAAAAGTAACATATCGATATGTTTTAAATTATTATTTTTAAAAAATAATAAAAAATATTTAATATCATCTCTCTTCTAACTTCCAACCATTACTCCTTAAAACTAGCAAAATATTATTTAGAATTATCTCTCTCCTTTCAATTTATTACGTATTTTTTAAATTTATAAAAGAAAATTAATTCCATTTCTCTTCTAACTTCCAACCATTTCTCCTTAAAACTAGCAAAAGATTATTCAAAACTCTCTCCTTTCAAATTATTTCGTATTTTTTAAAATAATAAAAGAAAATTAATGTCATCTCTATTCTATCTTCCAACCATTTCCACTTAAAACTAGCAAAATATTGTTTAGAAATATATCTTTTCTTAAAATTAGCAAATAATATTTTGTTTATGTTTATTCTTATTTCAAAGGTATTCCTATGAGTTCATTACCTGCCAATTATTTTGCCTTAGAACTCAATCCATATTTACTTAACAAATTTGTATATATCTGTTTGCATTGGTATTCATTAATCCATATTCATCTAATAGATCGGCATACATTTGTATTGGATACATTTGTTCATATTCATTATAAATTGGTATACATTTATATTTATTTGCATTAATATCTTTCAAATTTTACATAAATATACACATTTGTGTTGGATACATTCATCCATATTCATTTATAAATTGGTATACATTTGTTTGCATTAATATCTTTCTAATTTTACATTTATTTTGGATACATTTGTTCCTATTCATAATAAATTGATATACATTTATTTGCATTAATATCTTTCAAATTTACATAGGTATACATCTGTATTGGATACATTCGTCCATATTCATTTATAAATTGGTATACATTTGTTTGCATTAATATCTTTCTAATTTTACATAGGTATACAGTTGCTTACATTACTATTTTGGGATGCAATCAACAAAATTCATTAACAAATTTAGATAATTTTACATTGTTATGTGTTAGCTTGTATTCATTAACAAATTTAGATACATTTGTTGGAGACAAAATAAATATTCATTGTCAAATTCAATCAACAAAATTCATATTTTAAAAAATTGTCATATATATTAATTAATTAATTATTAAAAATTGAAAAAAACGTCAATTTCAGAAATCACGAAATGTTGCAATTTTTGGGGGAAGAAAACGTTGTAAAATTATAATACAAATACGAAAATTTGTAAAAAGAAAAAATCTTGCTTCCAACTACAAGATAAAGAATGTAAAAAATCTCAACTTTTTTTAAAATAACCCAGACAATCAATATATATATATAATTGGTATGATTTAAGTTACTTATTGTGAAGAGTTACTGTTGTGATTGATCTTTAATCGAAGTATTTTAGAGAAGAAGATAGAAATCCTAAACTTGAAACATGGAGGAAAAAAAGGGAAGAAAGAGATAATTGAAAAATAGTACTATTTTTTGTTGTTGACAAATTATAAGGACAAAGAAAAAAGAAACAATACTAGCAAACAAGCTAACTGCTAGGAAATAGAGAGAGAAAATCAGGAAAAAAAATCAATTTTCAAAAGTGTGGCTATTTAATGCCACATAAATATTTTAAAAAAAAATTGTTTTTGCTAAAAAAATTTAAGTGGGCTATTTATTGTCAATAAAATCTATAGTTGTCATGCTATGCCTTTTTTTCATTTGATGTGGGCGTTATTTGAGTTACTAGATGTTCATGGGCTATAACTCTATAAAGATTGATTTGTCATGACCCGCCACTTTTCCATTAAAATAAAACATGAATATAAAGAGGGAAGAAACTAGAGTTGTGTAGAGGTTTGTGGAAGACTCTAGAACTCCCTAGATATTTCCTTGGAAGGCTTACATTGAAAGAAGAATAGTCCTTAGTGGAATATTTTAGAGAAGTATGGATATTTCCCAAGGAAGGTTATGGAATAACATGGAAAGTCCTTGGTATATTCTAGAGTTGTAGAGAATTCTAGAATACGAACTAAAATGTAAATATATAGGGACTTGTGTAGTAATTTGTATTTACACTTTAGCCCCCTAGGAAGTAGTATAAATAGAGGGACTCTCATTTGTAAATCATCCAAGCTTGAAGCAAACATCCAAATAACTTGTAAAGCCTTCTTCCAAGTAATACAAAGCCTTATTCCAAAAGCTCTCTTGTTCTTTCTTAGCCCTTTGCATTCTCTTAGCAATCTAGCTTCAAAGGGCTTACTTGAGCTTACAAGATCGTGAGAGATTCGTGAGTAAGTTGTCAAGTGCCGCACGGAACATTAGTGAGAACTCTAAGTCCGTGACAGATTGTACCATAAAATGTAAGACTTACAAATTACTATATAATAAATATTGCAAATAATAAAATATTTATAAATTTTTTATAAATATAACCTTAGTGTTTTGATTTAATTGTTTTAGTTCATAATCAAACTAAACAAATTATGATAAAAAAAAAATACCAAATTAAGTCAAATCACATCATTAGTCAATTTTTTTTTCTCAATTTAATATGATTTATCAATTTAGGTCTCACTGATTTCATTAAGATTGAGACATTTGAATCTGAATACACATATGAATATTAAGATGTGAATTAAGATTAAGGTTAGAATTGAATACATATATATTAAGATGGAGATTTTAGATCTGAACACTTAATCATTAAGATTGTTTTTTTTCAATAGCTGAATGTGCATAAAAAAAATTCAAAAATAAATAAATTAGGAATTAAACACTATGTCAATAAAAGTTATAGTCCAAACCTAAAGGTAACTTCTTCCAAAAAACTGTTTCAAGACTAAGATTATAATCCACCCCAAGAAAAAACGATTTATTTATTTTCTCAAACATTTTTTTCTCAAGAAACAATTTAAATGAGCTGAATATGAATGTTTAAGATTCAAACCTTTATTAAGTGCAAACAAATAAGACGTGGTTTGTTGGATTCCTTTGACCCCACCCCCCTAATTACGGCACTCTAGAGAACTGGTCTATACAAATACAATTCCTTTTGTCGTTTTGAAGAGTTGTAGTTGGATAAAAGTTTTAATCAATGAATGATGTCAATGTCATAATATATAAATAGGAATGGCAATGGGGAAACCTTAACAAGAACGCTAGGCATCATCCAGTGCCAAAATACAAAAGTATTGGAAAGGAGATGTTGGGTGCTAGCATTAACACATAGTGATGTATTATAAAGTCATACAAGCTTAGACCAAACCTGAACAATATCAGTAGAGGGTTAGCATGCTACAAAGATATCAGCAATGATAAAACTGATTGGTAGCATTAAGTTAACAAAACCTGACCGCTAATATATTCAATGTTTGAGCTTGAATCAGATCATCATCAATGAACAAATGCAACCAATATTGCATTGTTCTAACAAATACCAAATAAAACTTGCTAACAAAGAAATATATATCTTGGAACACTTTTAACTAACCCAAACAGAAAAAAGAAATTACAGATCAGCAAAGACATGATAAGTTTGAGTCTGTACAACGGTAAGCTTCAAGGCAGCTACAAATGCAGCAACTGACACGCATCCAAAGACAACAATATTTAGCCAATGCCAACTCTTCTGTAAGCTAGATAACTTGTCTTTCTTAGCGATAAGGTACATGTGGTTTGGGAGTATGAATGTGAGCGGAATCGTGCTGATAGCACCAGTAAGGCTCATGAAGTTTCCCAGGAAAGGTAGCAAAGCTGAGAGGAAAGTGGTCATGATAAGGTAACCACCTCTGACAACCAGTCTGAATAGAATATTTCGTGGAGCCAAGGCACTTCCTTTGACTCCATATTTAGTATCCAGGTACTCATATGTTGGACTTGCAAATATCTACAAGCAGCAGCAAAGAAACAACGATTAGATCAGAATAATCAGCTGAGTAAACTGTCGGGCCTCTTTTTCAGTAAAATGAAAAAATATAGTCACAAGGTGATTATTACATGCAAGGTAATGATAGCTTGGAAAAAAGCAGATAAGTGAGCCACTCCCAACACCCAAGCTGGACCATGAACATTGTTGAGCAAATAGGACGAAACAACAGATCCGTACGCCCAATACCCAATGTAAGTAACAGCATGCATAGGCACAACTCCCACTGTGAACTGAAAGTTAAGTGCTTTCACCATGTTTCCAACGACAGGTTGTCTAATTGTAGCCTGTTGGAACACAAATTCAAGAAAATTGTATCAAAACACAGGTTGAAATTTCAGATTACTTACTGAGTATAGGCAACAGATATACTGATCATATAACATGACTTGAAGGACAACTTCAAATTCATAACAAAGGATGGAAGTCATCAGAAAAGTTGGCGGACGTATTTGCAAACCTGTATCTCTGGAATCATTCCAGTGTTAAATGCGAAGAAAAGGTTTCCAATCGCACCAATAATTGCCCAAATTTTATTGTCTCCTGATCCTGGAATGTGATAGTCCCTAGGAGGAGCCTTTACACCTGCAATATGGAACTTAGACAATTCAGTTAACTTAGTGCCTATGAGATGAGCAAAGACAATACTAAAGTAATTGCTTCAAAGTATTTCTCAAGGACCAACCAAGGACAGGATAACGAAAGAAATGGTACGCATCCTTGTCACTCAATAATATCAAACTGAAGGACCTGCTTAAAATTTAAAGCTGTCTCCATACCCCAAAGGCATGCATGTGATTAATATAACGGATAATTCATTATCAAGTACAATTTCACACCAGAATTGTACAGTTGACACAGTCCTAATGCTATAATAAGTACAAATGAACGAAGATAATCAAAAGGTTCAAATTCATTAAGTGAGCATGACAAAATTTTGGAAAAAAAATAAAAAGATCAGAAGGTATAAGTGAGAAGCATAGAGGAAGGAAAAGTTAAAACTCTTCCCCTTGACTGATCTCTGAGTAAAAGGTGAGAGACTACAAAAGATATTTTTCCATTTGAAAGATCCCATCTAAAACTAGAAGGGAATCTCTCATATTACAGAATCTTGCTTCTCCTTCATTAATTAAATTTCTTTATGCTTTTCTATTAAATTGCAGGGAATATGATTATTTTTACTGCCATCAGAAAACTTACTTGCAGCCTTAGACAACAAAAAAAAAGAAGAAAAAAGATAGATATAAACATGGCTGATAAGCAAGAATAAAACCTACACAACCCCAAAGCAAAGACTCAAACTTTTGAGGGGCAGCTGGTGGGTAGGAGAGCAAAGTTGATATCGCCTTCATGATAGCTCAACCGGCTGTTCCTTGTGATTTTCTAACACTTTCTAGAAATGAATGACAGAAAAGGCAAAAGTGCCATGTTGCACTGATAAGTGATAAAATCTAGTTGCCTTCCCATGTATAATTCGACAAACTGGTGACGACATTGGGATGCATCTCGAAATTTCTTATGCAGCAAATGCTGCTCAGCAAAGAAAAGTTATGTGATTATGAATCAATTTAACAAAATTGATTTCCTAAATGCTGCTCAGCAAAGAAAATTTTATCTGATTATGAATTAATTTAACAAAATTGATTTCCTTAAACATGCATTAGGTTTCTTATAAGTTTGTTTTCATAATGCAGAGAAAAATGAAACTACATGATGAGCACTGAAAGCCTGCAAGTCATTTTAATAAGCAACTTGACTATGGCAGTCTTACCTGACAAATGGTGATATTCAGTACAAATCCTGACAATAGGTGCAGGCTTTTGAACTTATACCACAGTTTCAACATTGATAATCATGATTTTGTGGTTTAATTATATCATCAATTTTTATCCTCAATGAATGTATAGTCAATTGCAACTTGGAAGGTAATCTTCAATTAGTCACATAGTATTCAATTTTGTCATATGTTCAATAGTTTTATGAAGCAGCCTAAAACACAATTTTCTCACATCATATGCAATTCTAGTGTTATTTTCATGTCATTACATGTTCTACTTAATTAGTAATGTGAAATATAACTGTTGGCACATGCACACAGTGCTCTGATGGCTAGTCAAACACTAAAGGAAGTAGCACACATACCATCTTGAACGGACAACACAAATGCTATGGTGAGATACAGTATCATGAATAGTGTTGAAAACCCGAGCCAAACCCTCAGTGCTGATAAATGAGGTGTTGCAATGGCAAAGAGGATGCATGCAACTCCAGCTATAGCTATAAAGTGTGGCAGCTTTAGCATATGGTCATCCCTAAAGAGCATATAGAAAGCCTGGCAATCAACTCAAAAAAAAACGATGCATCAGAATAATTTTAGAATTATATTCACTCAAAAGCCTGAGAGATCATTTTCACCCAAGATTTACTGAACTCAATAATTGCAGGGTGCAATGAAGCAATAAAACGCCAACACAAAAAAAAATCATTTAATCAATGATATCTATACTTGGCAATGCCTTGCCATCTTTCTCTTCTCCTCTTTATCTGGTAAAAGGATTTCCAGTTCACCATATCTAAGTATCCGAAAGAAAAAAACAAAGTTTGCACGAACCTTTAGGGCTGAACCACTCATGATGACATATCCAATATTTATCAAGAAGAGATTTGCATATTGTAATGCCCATATAAGCAAATAAGCTGTCCGACCTGCAGCAATAAAATAAGGTCAATTTAGATTAAAAGTGACAAAACAATTTAGCAATAAAACAAGTTATTGATGGAAAATGAGGTAGCTGTATTTTCATCATTGTTCATACCATACAAAAATCCGGCAAGGTCTCTATATCTGATATGCCTCTTGCCCCCAACTTCATGGAGCTTAGCCATAAGAGCACTTGCATACAAAGACACAATTGTGGACATTACCAAACCAACAACACCACCTATCCAACCTAGAGGAACCATGATTGTGCCAGAATATCCTAGTGCATACGCGCTGTTGACACCCATGCTCAGAACAACTCCCACCTGAAACCATGAATCTACATCCCGCAAAACAAATAAATTAACAAAAGAGCCAAACAGCAGTCATGCCAACAATACAAGGAAATTACAATTAAAGAAACAGAAAACACCAAGTTTTTTATAATTGTAATGATAGATGAGACAACCTATTTTTGGAGGTTTTCAAAAAGAATAACAAGAAAATGACTTATTTCTCATCATCAATGAACCCCAAAAAAACAACTTAAACTCTTGATTGAAAGTTTGTAAGTTCCATTTGCGGGCATTAGGCAAAGGGAGTTGGCAGAAAAAATTATACATGTAAATAGGGTAAAAAATAGTTAATTTCTTTTTGCACATATATATATATTGTTGAATCCCTTTGGCATAAGTTTTTACAAAGGACTTCTGTTCTTGTTCCTGTTTTATCAAAAAGAGGAATTACAAAGAATATTGATAAGAATACGTTGACCCCGAAATAGATGTTGGGTTCATCAATTAGAATGAAGGAAAGTGGGAAACAAACCGTTGCTAACTTGATGGGCGGTTTCAGGAATGATAACAGAGGCCTCTTCGTCATTTTTCTCCTTACGAGAAGGGGTATCATAGCGGTCGTTTTCCATTACAAACTGTTGTTGTTTTTGTTGAAGAAGCACAACTTCTTCTTCCTCTGCACTTTCCAAAGCCAGCCCACTTACTTGCTCAATTCTATTCAATTGGGAGTATTGGAGTCTTCACACCAATACGCAAAAAAGATGCGTATATGGGTGAGAAGATGAAGAAAAAGGGGTAACGAGTGGAGATAAACTTTTATACAACACCAACGAATGAAGGCATAAAATTAGTGGCGGCAGCTGTTTGCTTCCATGAAATTAGCAGAGCTATTGATTCTGCATTTCTGATACACCATTCAAAAATGGGGGCTGCGCTTCCTTAAATAAGACGTTTGGCTTCGCTTAGTTTTTTTACTATTTCCGTTTCTATTTAAAAAACTAAGTAATCCTTATTTAATTTTTTTCGAATATAAATTAATTTAACCAATAAATATAAATTATTTACTTAACTTTTCTAAAATTGGTTAAATATATATTTTCAAGGTTAATAACTCACAATGATAAAAAGGAAACAATATAGTAATTTATGCATTGACTTTATGAAATGACAAGTATTATGCACCAACTATTTATAGAAAAAGTTGACATATAAAAAAGAACGGAGAGAATATTTTTTTAATTGGAATCGCTATATTTTTTATCCGTCTTAGTTCAAGTCAATTTTATTGAGTGTGTTATCCTCCGATCCTATTTAAATGCCAACTCTATTCAGAATTCTGTGTTCAATTTAAATAGGTATTATAGTATTCAATTTCAATTAAAATTATTGAAAATTACTTTATCCTAATAGTATCATTTATTCAATTTTTATATAATAGTATCATTTATATATATTGTTATAAAGTGAATTACTAGTAACAATAATATAATATAATGATAGATTTCATAAAAGACGACATCACTATTATAGTAAAATATTTGTTACTCCTTAGATAAGAAAATTGTTATATAGAAACTTGATTACTTTCAAAGGTCTAGTTGAGCATAAATGTTATTTCTTAATTTATATGATGAAGATGAAATTTTAAAAATCAAAAAATTTAATAATGATAAAAAAACTCAAACATGCAATATTTATATATCTTTAAAAATAAAATTTATATATTCAGAAAATACATAAAAATATTATATATATCAAAATAATTAACAACTTAAAATATTTTTAAAATTACAATAATCTTTTTTATTTAAATGGAAATTCGAAAAGTGTTATAGTAGAGACTGAAATTTTGTAAAATTTTACAAAATATATTTAATTCGAATTGGCACATTACAAAGTGTATTCAATTTCAATTAGAATTTTTGAAAATTACTTCACCATAAACTTTAATTCATGCCTATATATAAAAATATTATATTCCCTTGGAGTTTGAAAGGAATTAAGGAGTAATATACAGTAAGATAATTCCACAAAACAACTTTTTCATTATATTTCAACATTATCAAAGTGAGTACGGAAGCAACAGGCCGGAGACTATTTATAAAGAAATAATTTATTTTTTTTGTTTTATATTCCTTTGTTTGGTGGCTGAATTTTTGTCTATCTAATTAGAATTTATATTGAACTTTTCTTATTTTAGAGGTGAATTGCTCTTCACTAAATGCGATTCTATTTTTAAATTTTAGACTTTTGATTATGAATTTTAAAAAAAAAAAAAATTATCGGCGCAAAGCTAGGTGGGATTCAGACGAACTCAGTAGCTTTTTTTGTAGACCATATATTGGTACTAGAAAATTAAGTAATAACTTGTGAACACCTAATAAAACTAATTGACAGCTCAATGGTAAGGAAGGAGAAGAAAATTTAGAACTCTTAATACTGGCTCTGCCTCTGATTTTCGTCTATTTTTAATTGTCATAGTTTCCTTTTTTTTTTAGAGTCAAACTATTAAAACTTAGACTAACATTTTATGATGTATTTTTTCATCATATTGATATACAAAAAAAATGTAATTTATAGTACTATTCATATAGTTTTTGAATATCTAAATCTTTTGTTTAAAATATCAAATTAATGTAATCTAATTTACCTTTGAAAAATTAGTCAGATTGACTTTTAAAAAACGCAACATGACAAATAGAAATGGATGAATGGAGTATTAGTACTCTTTTAAGTACTACTTTTAACAATTGCAATAAATAAATAAATTTAAAAATAAAAGTAAAAACATATTTATTTTCTTATTTTGGTGAACACTTGTGTCTGTGTGTTTTTGTAGAGGAAAATATTTTTTGGAAAATATTTTTTTTTAAGAAAATAAATTCCTTAAAAATGAGGAAAATTGTCTTTTCTAATAAAAATATGGAAAATGAATTGCATAAATAACATTTCAAGTTTATTGTCTCTCCATCCCCCGAAGCCCCACCATCCTCGAACCTCCACTCTCTATCTCTATCTGCTTTAATAACATTTTGCTAGACAACATATAAATGCTTCAGAATATATTTTCTTACTTACTTTTCAAACACAAGAAATAAAATAAAAGACCCACTTAATTTTCAAAAGTAGAAACTAATTTCCGCGAAAATCATTTTCCTTTCGTATCAAACAAGAAAATATATGGCACGAATTGGCAACTTAAAAGAGACATGTTTGTCATCTGTCGATGGTTTCAAGCTCTTTTGCGGTCATAATAAATACTCCTTCCATTATAAAATAAATGAATTGGTGAGGCAAAAATGCACATTTATTACAAAAAAAGAAAAAAAATTAGGATACAAATTGAACAATATTTTTCACTTTTAATTATTCGTAAATTTTTGAAAATATAAATAATTTAAAATAAAATAATAAATATGAACAATTAACTTTCTTAAAATTATCACCTAGAAAAATAAAAATATAAATGAGTCTCAATTTTTTTTAAAAAATCAATAACTTTAATAACTTACTTATTTTAAACTATGAAAAAAAAAACTCAAATATCTCCTTATTTTGAAGCAATATTGTTTGTTAGTCGAGTGTTTGGCTTATAGTGTGAAATATCTGACCAAAATGATCACAAAAACAAAATTTAAAGAAGAAAAACTAATGTAACTATCACTAATACGTTGCAACGTGTATTATTATTATATAATAATAATCATGTGATTGATTATATATTGATAGGTCATGGACTAATTCAGCCCATCATTGTGATTTTTTATTTATATATATATATAAATATAATAATATTGTTATTTTGTCAGCCATGTGAAAAAGTACCACCTAACACGCAATTTTGAGTTCCCATGTTACTATTGCATGGTCACTAAAGTCAGCTCTTGGGTGAGGCAAATAAAATAAAGGTTTTAGACCCCGAAGTTTTTGAGGCTTCATTTTTTATTTATAAATTAAATTCTTTTAATATTTTTAGAGTATTTTAAAGTACGAGTACAGTACAGTTTTTTTATTATAAATCTTTAAAATGGATTTGAATAATGGAAGCGTATCACGTATGATTTTTTTTTATGTTCTGTTTAGTAATTAAAAACTTAAATCACTAGGTGACGACTGCGAGGATATGAAGGAAAAAAAAGCATTGTCTTGACCAAAAAAAATCTTTAAAATATAATGTGCTCAGATTTTGATAGTTTAGACTTATTTTTCAAATTAAAAGTGTTAAAGGAAAATGATATAAGTATAACATAAAAATACAATAACTCAATTAGAAAAAATACTTGATTATTTTTTAATGCATATATGCTTACAGAATAATGTAAATAATTTTTGCGTGGCATATTAAAAAAAAAGAAGGTCAAATTAAAATTGACAAAATTTTACCTAAGATCCACAACAGTTTAAAAGATGGACTATAAAAAAGTTACTAATAACATCTCAAAAGGTTAAGAAAATATATTTTAAATTAAAATATATACATAAATATTTAAGGTCTGTTATCATAGTTTGATCTTTTTAAGTCATCAAATATAACATCGATAGGGCTCGAAAACAACTCATGTGAGTTTTGCATCAAAAATTATATGGAGGACCTAATTTATTGCCAAGCAGGACAAATAGAAAATGCTACTAATATGGAGATAGAACATATGATTGTATATGAAGCTCTAAAATACAGGTCTATTCACAACTTGCAGGATGCGACTTTCAAAACTAGTTTCCCTATGTCATGACCCTGATCACCGTAATTGGGACCTACACTAACCCCCTAGTGGGAGAACCACTACCACAACCTGACTAAGCAACTTAAAGAAACTAAACCATTTAAAGATACGGAATCAAATTTAAATAATGCATCAAGTACTGAGTTCCCATAAACTCAGAAAGTTTAACAAAAACAACCAAGCATAAACCTCGCAGAATTCAACCTCTAGACCTAAAAGTCATTGTACCAAAACTCTACTAATCAACAAGTTTAAGAAAAGGGGGTGCAACCCCGGAAACTAAACATAAGTAAAGTCTGAAAATATAGTCTGAGTCTGAAAAGAATGGACTAAACTAATGATGGATCCATAGCAACCTGAAAGAACTGCTCACCCTTGAATCTGGTCTCTGTAAATGATCTCCTAGCTAAGGTCTATCAATAGCCGCCTGAAGATGCCTTGTACTCGACAAAGAAAGAGCAAATGCAGTATCAGTACACGAAACCACATTGTACAGGTAGGATCACGCGTCTACTCCGATAAGTAAAACATACGCAAGTAATTATAACACAGTAAACACACATATACATGATGCATAATTCAATTATCATTTTAGGAGCAATATTCAATTTCTCAATATCAATGACAGGTAGATATGAATGTAACAATCACAAATGGTCCTCTCATGGAACCCACACCCAAACTGTTAGTAAGTCGGAATGTGACATCCGATCCAATATATGTGTCAAAACGTGACACCCGATCCAATATATGTGTCGGAACGTGATATGCGGTCCAGTCAGCACAACCACAATCACAATCACACCCATAATGAACAGTGCACATAGTCACACAGTCAAGTAACATGTCCATAGCATGTAGTTGTTTATACATAATCATTTTATTAGATTTAATTCATGTTTCCCTATTAACATACATGCATGCATACAATGGAGCAATTAACAGGCATATATAACACAACGGGAATTCAAACCATCACCTACCTCGAAACCAAGCCTGAATGCTCCTAAGACACTTGAGCCTTCCCTTTCCGGGGTCTTGCTGCTTGTTCTTGGTCTAACAATTAATTAATGTAAGGATTAATAACCAAGGCCTAATTTACCCGGATTATAACAAAATATCAACCTAAGGCCTAAACCATGATCTTAATGCTCAACAAGGGTTTTTCCCACCATTAACTTTAGGCCAAAACCCTCCCCCAACGATAATTAACAAGGATTCTGAGTTCTAAGAATCGAAATACGAATTAGAGGAGTAATTAACTTACCTTTGGCACGAGAATTCATGGGAATTTGATGATAAACTTCCCTAGGTCGTCCCTTAGCTCTTAATAATGAGGTGTTGCAGAAAATAACATTTTTGGGCCTTTTTCCTGGTTTAAGTCGCGAATGGCCTGCCATAGTGGGCTCTATCCCGCCACAACAGTCCCTTCCTGGCAGAATTAACCCCGCCCCGATGGCTTGCATGGAGACAGAAACTCGGAATATGAGTTCCAAGCTCCCATTTTGCAGCACACCTTCAAACCTTAACGTTCTAAAACTACCCTTTCACACCAAAACCAGTTTCGAGAGTTCTACTAACCCGAATTCAATTTCATAAAGTTGTCCAGGATCCTTAATGTCTTGTATATCCACTCACGTGATCAAACTCATAATTAAATCCTCCATCCATTATCGAATTTCCCTAGATCTCACTTGACTCGGATTTCATCCAAGTCTGGCATAGGCGAGAAATTCCCAGGTTACTACTCAAAGTTTTCTGGCCTAAATTCCTTCCCCATTGGCTTTTCCATAACAACAGGAACATATCGTTATAATAGATACCAATTTACCCATCACTCGTCCCCTAGTGATAAACTAGAAGAACTGGCTAAGACAAGAGTAGAGTAGTACATGAATCGTCGAACAATTGGGATATTTGTCTTGTATGTCCTTTTCGGTTTCCCAAGTAGATTCCTCAACCGGACTATACTTTCATTGAACTTTCATGGACTTTATCTCCTTTGTCCTCACCTTCCGGACATAGCGATCAAGAATTGCAACTGGTTTCTTCTCATACTAAAGGTCTTTGTTTAACAAAACTGAGTCCCAATTTATGATTTAATCTCCGTCCCAATGATACTTCTTCAACATGGACACATGGAACTTTGAATGGACTCCAGATAGGCTAGGCAGTAAAGCCAACCTATAAGCCACTGGCCCTACACAGTCAAGAATCTCAAATGGCCCGATGTATCAAGGACTAAACTTGCCCTTCTTGCCAAATCTCATCACCCCCTCTATGGGTGAAAGTTTTAGAAGAACTTGCTCACCATCCTGAAATGTCTTGTCCCTTACCTTACTGTCTGCATACTTTTTCTACCTACTCTGGGTTGCTAGAAGCTTAGCTTGGATGCTTCTCACCTTATCCTGAGCATCTTTCAACAAATCAACCCCCAAAGGTTTCACATCTCCAGCCTCAAACCACCGTATGGGTGATCTACATCCCCTCCCATAAAGTGACTCGAACGGTGCCATGTCAATACTAGAGCGATAATTGTTATTATAGGAGAACTCACACAAAGGTAAGAACTTATCACAATGCCCTCCAAAGTCAATCACAGATGCCCTTAACATATGCTCTAACACTTGAATAGTTCTCTCTGACTGACCGTCCGTCTGTGGATGGAAGGTTGTGCTAGAAGTGAGTTGAGTGCCTAACTCCATGCAATTTTCCCAAAAACTTGGATGTGAACTGTGTACCACAGTCCGAGATGATGGAAATGGGAACTCCATGTAGCCTTACTATCTCCTTCACATAAACCTTAGCCAACTGTTGAGCATTATAGTCTATTATGACTGGAATGAAGTGGGCTGACTTAGTCAGTCTATCAACCACACCCAAATGGAGTTAAACCTCCCCAAGGTCTTGGGCAGACCAACTACGAAATCCATAGCTATCATTTCCCACTTCCATTCAGGAATTGACATTCACTGAAGTAAACCTGCAGGTCGTTGGTGCTCATACTTTACCTACTGACAGTTTTGGCACTTAGCCACAAACTAAACTATGTTTTTCTTCATGCCAGGCCACCAATAAAGTCGTTTCAAATCTCGGTACATCTTAGTCACACCCGGATGAATGGAATACCGCGAACCATGGGATTCTGTCAACATCTTTGGAATCAAGTCATCCACTCGGGGAACACAAATTCTTCCCTTAAAACTGAGCACACCACCCGCATCAAGATCTGCATCTTGTGTCTTGCCAGACACTGTCTTCTTTTTTAGATTATTCAAACTCTCATCCTCAAACTTCTTGGCCTTGATCTCCTTAATAAATGTGGGGCTAACCTCAATGCTGGCTAACACCCCACCTTTCTCTGAGATGCCCAACTACTTGAACTTAGACTCCAAGGTTTGAATCTCCTTGGCCAAAGGTCGCTTGGACACACCCAAGCAAGCTAGACTACCTATACTTACTGTTTTTCGGCTTAATGCGTCTACCACCACATTATCCTTACTCGGATGATACTAGATGGTAAAATCAAAATCTTTAAGTAACTCCATCCACCTTCGTTGTCTCAAATTAAGGTCATTTTGGGTGAATACATGTTGTAGGCTACGATGATCAATAAACACCTCACACATGACACAATAAAGGTAATGCCACCAGATCTTGAGAGAAAACACTACCGCTGCCAACTCCAAGTCATGCGTTAGGTAGTTTCTCTCATGCACCTTCAGCTGTCGCGATGCATAAGCTATGACATTTCTTTCCTGCATCAAAACAGCACCCAAGCCCGAATGTGGAGCATCACAATAAACAATGAAATCTTTACCTTCCACCGGCAGTGTCAGATTAGGTGTTGTGGTCAGAAGAGTCTTGAGATTTTGGAAGCTCTCTTCAAATCTGTCAGTCTACTCGAAAGGCACCTCCTTTTGGGTCAGCTTTGTCAAATGTGTGGCGATAGAATCAAAAAATTTCACAAATCATCGGTAGTAGCTGGCAAGCCCCACGAAACTCCTAACTTTAGTCACAGAGCTAGGTCGGCCCCAATTCTTGACTGCTTCGATCTTTTGGGGATCTACCATTACCCATTCCTTGAAACCACATTCCCCTAAAAGGCAACTGAAGCCAACCAAAACTCAGACTTGGAAAATTTTGCATATAACTTCTATTTTCCAAGGACACCCAAAACAATACGAAGATGGTCAGCATGTTCTTTCTTACTCTTCGAATAAACCAAATTGTCATCAATAAAGACGATAATAAAAAAATCCAGGAATGGTTTGAACATACTATTCATTAAACTCATGAAGGTTGCAGGCGCATTGGTCAACCCAAACGACATCACTAAGAATTCATAGTGCCCAAACGGGTCCTGAATGTCGTTTTAGGTACATTCTCGGGCCTAATCTTTAACTGATGGTAACCAGACCTTAGGTCAATTTTAGAGAAAACGGATGCACCCTGCAACTGGTCAAAGAGATCATCTATCTGAGGTAATGAATACTTATTCCGGATGGTGACCCTATTCAACTGTCAACAGTCTATGCATATCCTCATACCACCATTTTTCTTCTTAACAAACAAGATAGAAGCACCTCACGGGGAAGCACTAGGACGGATGAAACATTTATCAAGAATCTTTTGGATTTGAGCTTTAAGCTCTCTCAATTCTACCGGAGCCATACGATAAGGAGGACTGGAGATGGGGCGAGTGCCCAGCTCCAAGTTAATACAGAAATCTATATTATTATCCGGAGGCATACCCGACAAATTGATAGGAAACAGTTCCTTAAATTCAAACACTATAGGAATAAACTCGATAGAGGGAGACTCAGCATCAACATCCCGAATATGAGCCAAATATGCCAAACACCCTTGCCCCACCAATTTCCTAGCCTGAACGAAAGATATGACCTTAGTTGGCTTAGGCTTTTACACCCATCCCAACTCTAACGTTTCCCTACCCGGGATTTCTAGAGTCACAGACTTAACATTACAATTAAGCATAACATAATAGAGGGACAACCAAGTCATGCCTAAGATTATATCAAAACCAGTCATATCCAGAATAACCAAATCAGCCCAAGTTTGAAAACCCATAAATAGGACAGAACAAGCACGATAGACATGAGTGACTATGACAGACTCTCCAACTAGGTAGAAACATGGATGGGGGCATCAAGCACATCACAAATCACATCAAATCCCAAGGAAAATTGAACTGACACATATGAATAAGTAGAACCCAGATCAAACAAAACAATAGTCGTCTGGTCACAGACAAGAATAGTACTTGTGATCATTGCATCAAACTCCTTAGCCTCAGTCTTGCCCGAAAATGCATAAACAACTCAATACCCACAGATTATCAATTCAGTAATCTTGGTTTTAAGACCTCTCGAGCAAGCCAAAAAACACGAAGGTAGAGTTGCATTTGCAACTACAACCCTTTAAATTAAACTACAATTACTGATTGAAATCACTTTTAAACAACATCTAAATTATCAATTAGCAATACCCATAAACTAACTTAACCCATAATCACAAAATCACACCCCAAGAATTGGGGTTTTAGCCAGACATCATAAAAAGATAGAAATTATTACCAAATTGTGTTTCTATCAATTGGGTACGATTACTTTCATCTTTACAAAGGTCCAAGTTGAAGAATCTCAAAGACCCACTTCTAATTTCTCAAAAATGAAAAACTTCAATTATTCAAAGCTAAGAAAAATATTGTCTCAATACTCTCAGTTCAAACTCAAAAATTACTCTAATTAAGGATTAGAATAAAATTTGATACTAAACATAATATTTGAAAACGTATTTATAGTCACCAAAAGTATGTTGCGAAGGGCCATTGACGCAATAAGCGGGATCACCGATTAACTCGGCGATCCACCCTTTGGTCAGTTCCATCACCCTTTTTCTTTGGCCTTCAGCATCCTCAAGTTCTGTAACTTTGGGCGATCTAACACTACATCGCGAAACCGTTCGGTGACTCACCGACTGCTCATTTCTCTCGCCACTTGATTTTCTCCTTCAAGGCTTAGCACACTGGAACTTTAGGCGAGGTAATAGCCACTCGGTGATTCGCCCAATAAATTAGGCAATCAACATGCCTTCATTTCTTTGTTCTTTCAGTTGTCTTGTTCATTTTTGCTCGTTAGTGTCCAAGCTTTGTTCCTCAATCTAATTACCTAGAAAACAAGGATTTTACATCGGTTATTGGCATAAAATAATCATTTGATGACACTAAATCTATCCAAATAAAGCCCTTAATGAGTTTAAATTGTGGACTCATCACCAAACAATACATGTAACTCGGGATTCAATCCCTTGACGAATAGACAAATCCTCTCCTCCTATATAGTCACCAACTGTGTAGCATATCTGGAAAAAGCATGGAACTTAGCCTCACAAGTAGCTACAGTCATACCACTATGTTCCAAGGCCATGAATTCATCATTCTTGCGATCCCTTAAAGTCCGGGGCACATACTTCTCCAGAATCAATGAAGCTGCATCCAAGTGAGTGGGGGAAAGACTGGTGATCTGCATTCCACATAGTCCCTCCACCATTGCTTAGCCTCACCCTGAAGCTGGAAGGTCACGAACTCTACTCCATACTGGTATACAATGCCTAACTTGTGAAGCCTCTCATAGCAATCCAGAATGAACTCATAGGCATCCTCACTCTCAGAACCATGAAACACAGGTGACTTCAGCTTCATAAATTTCGTCAACATCTCATGCTCAGTATCAGTCATTATAGGACCCAATAAGGGACAAAATAAGGCATCAGTGCCTAATGCTCCATCCACCTTGGGAAAAGTAGCATCAATGGGGTGGTTGATTGGAGGTTGAACAACTTGCACTATGGGAAGGACTCCAAAGCCGACCAATCCCTTCATAAAAGTCATGATTTGCTTATCTATCTTGGGTCTAAGGGAGGAAGACGTGTAGTCTCAGCTCGTGCGTCCTCCTCTGGTCTAACATCCTCCTCGTATTCAATCTCCACATTCTCTTCCATCTTATCTTGGGGTGCAAGAGGGGCCTCTTCCCTGGAAACATTCTCAATTTGGGGCTCCACCCCTGGCGGGTGCTACTCTTCTTTTTCCTCTTTCTCTACCCATGCCTCGGCCACAACCTCTTGCTGTGGGATCCTCTGTGGCTCATTTGTGGGAGCTACAGGCCTGACGTTGTTGTATCGCGTGTTAACCATCTGCAGACAAAAGAGAGAAGAATATTAAATACCAATTTGAATCACTAGATACCAATTAGAATCAAGTCATAGCACGAAATGGAAAAGAAGACAAATAGATTTCTTGAAGTCCTGTAGCCTATCAAAGAAAAATACATACGTCTCTGTACCATTCCACAAGACTCTACTAGACTCATTTTGGTGCAATGAGATCAACGAACATAGGGCTCTGATACCAACCTTGTCACGACCCAGACCGTCGTGATTGGCACCCACACTAACCACTGGTAGGAGAACCACTACCACAACCCAACTAAGCAACTTAAAGAAACTAAACCATTTAAAGATACGGATGCAGATTTAAATAATGCATTATGTATTGAGTTCCCATAAACTCAGAAAGTTTAACAAAAACAACCAAACAAAACCTCGCGAAATTCAACCCCTAGACTTAAAAGTCATTGTACCAAAACTCTACTAATCAACAAGTCTAAGAAAATGGGGTGCAATCTCGAAAACTAAACATAAGTAAAGTCTGAATATATAGTCTGAGTTCGAAAAGAATGGACTAAACTAATGATAGATCCATGACAGTCTGAAAGAACTGACTTACCCTCGAATCTGGTATCGATCAATGATATCCTAGCTAAGGTCTATCAGTAGCCGCCTGAAGATGACATATACTCAACAAAGAAATAACAAGTGTAGTATCAGTACATGAAACCACGGTGCACTGGTAGGATCACGCGGCTATTCTGATAAGTGAAATATACGCAAGTAATTACAATATAGTAAACACACATATACAGGATACATAATTCAATTATCATTTTAGGAGAAATATTCAATTTCCTAATATCAATTACAGGTAGACATGAATGTAATAATCACAAATGGTCCTCTTATGGAACCCACACCCAAACTGTTAGTGAGTCGGAACATGACACTTGATCCAATATATGTGTGTCAGAATATGACACCCGATCCAATATATGTATCGAAACGTGAAACATGATCCAATATATGTGTCGGAACATGACATCTGATCCAATCAGCACAACCACAGTCACAATCACACTCATAATGAACAGTTCACATAGTCACACAGTTAAGTAACAGGTTCATGGCGTATAATTATTCATACATAATAATTTCATTAGATTCGATTCATGTTTCCCTATTCAGATACATGCATGCATACAATGGAGCAATTAACAGACATATATAACACAACGGGAAGTCAAACTATCACCTACCTCGAACCAACTCTGAATAGTCCTAAGACACTTGACCCTTCCCTTTTAAGGGTCTTGCAGCTTGTTGTTGGTCTAAAATAATTAATTAATGCAATGATCAATAAACAAGGCCTAATTTACCTAGATTATTATAAAATATCAACCAAGGTCAAACCCATTATCCTAATGCTCAACAAGGGCTTTTCCCACCATTAACTTCAGGACAAAACCCTCCCCTAACGATAATTAACAAGGATTCAAAGTTCTAAAAATTGAAATACGGATTAGAAGAGTAATTAACTTACGTTTGGCGCGAGAATTCTTGGGAATTTGATGAGAAACTTCCCTAGGTTGTCCCTTAGCTCTTAGGAACGAGGTTTTGCAGAAAATAATGTTTTTGGGGTTTTTCCCCAGTTTAATTCACGACTGGCCCACCACAGCGGGCCCATCCTACCACTGCGTCCCCATCCTGGCAGAATTAACCCCGTCCCGGCGGCTTGCACAGAGACAGAAACTTGGAATTTGAGCTCCAAGCTCCCATTTTGCAACACACTTTCAAATCTTGATGTTCTAAAACTATCCTTTCACGCCAAGATAAATTTCAGGAGTTCTATCCATCCGAATTTGATTCCGTAAAGCCGTACATGCTCCTTCAAGTTATTGGCTATCCACTCACGTGATCAAACTCATAATTAAATCTCCATCCATTACTGGATTTCCCTAGACCTCACCTGACTCAGATTTCATCCAAGTCTGGCCTAGGTGAGAAATTTCCAAGTTACTACTCAGAAGTTTTCTGGCTCAAATTCCTTCTCCATTGGATTTTCCATAATGACAGGAACAAGTCGTTACACCCTAGTACTTAAGAAAATACAATATAAT
>NC_064284.1:27190871-27203758 GCF_019186545.1 Solanum stenotomum
TAAAAATACAATAACTCAATTAGAAAAAATACTTGATTATTTTTTAATGCATATATGCTTACAGAATAATGTAAATAATTTTTGCGTGGCATATTAAAAAAAAAGAAGGTCAAATTAAAATTGACAAAATTTTACCTAAGATCCACAACAGTTTAAAAGATGGACTATAAAAAAGTTACTAATAACATCTCAAAAGGTTAAGAAAATATATTTTAAATTAAAATATATACATAAATATTTAAGGTCTGTTATCATAGTTTGATCTTTTTAAGTCATCAAATATAACATCGATAGGGCTCGAAAACAACTCATGTGAGTTTTGCATCAAAAATTATATGGAGGACCTAATTTATTGCCAAGCAGGACAAATAGAAAATGCTACTAATATGGAGATAGAACATATGATTGTATATGAAGCTCTAAAATACAGGTCTATTCACAACTTGCAGGGTGCAACTTTGAAACTAGTTTCCCTATGTCACGACCCAGACCACCGTAATTGGGACCTACACTAACCCTCTGGTGGGAGAACCACTACCACAACCCGACTAAGCAACTTAAAGAAACTAAACCATTTAAAGATACAGAAGCAGATTTAAATAATACATTAAGTACTGAGTTCCCATAAACTCAGAAAGTTTAACAAAAACAACCAAGCATAAACCTCGCGGAATTCAACCTCTAGACCTAAAAGTCATTGTACCAAAACTCTACTAAACAACAAGTTTAAGAAAAGGGGGTGCAACCCCGGAAACTAAACATAAGTAAAGTCTGAATATATTGTCTGAGTCTGAAAAGAATGGAGTAAACTAATGATGGATCCATAGCAGCCTGAAAGAACTGGCTCACCCTTGAATCCGATCTCTGTCAATGATCTCCTAGCTGAGGTCTGTCAGTAGCCGCCTGAAGATGTCTTGTACTCAACAAAGAAAGAGCAAGTGCAGTATCAGTACACGAAACCACAGTGTACAGGTAGGATCACGCGTCTACTCCAGTAAGCGAAACATACGCAAGTAATTACAACAGTAAACACACATATACATGATGCATAATTCAATTATCATTTTAGGAGCAATATTCAATTTCTCAATATCAATGACAGGTAGATATGAATGTAACAATCACAAATGGTCCTCTCATGGAATCCACACCCAAGCTGTTAGTAAGTCGGAATGTGGCACTCGATCCAATACATGTGTGTCGAAATGTGACACCCGATCCAATATATGTGTCGAAACATGAGACCCGATCCAATATATGTGTCGGAACGTGATACCCGATCCAATCAGCACAACCACAATCACAATCACACCCATAATGAACAGTGCACATAGTCACACAGTCAAGTAACATGTCCATGGCATGTAATTGTTCATACATAATCATTTCATTAGATTTAATTCATGTTTCCCTATTAACATACATGCATGTATACAATGGAGCAATTAACAGGCATATATAACACAACGGGAAGTCAAACCATCACCTACCTCCAAACCAAGCCTGAATACTCCTAAGACACTTGACCCTTCCCTTTTATGGGTCTTGCAGCTTGTTGTTGGTCTAAAACAATTAATTAATGAAAGGATCAATAAACAAGGCCTAATTTACCTGGACTATAACAACATATCAACCAAGGTCAAACCCATGATCCTAATGCTTAACAAAGGCTTTTCCCATCATTAACTTCAGGCCAAAACCCTCCCCTAACGATAATTAACAAGGATTCTAAGTTCTAAGAATTGAAATACGTATTAGGGGAGTAATTAACTTACCTTTGGCGCGAGAATTCTTGGGAATTTGATGAGAAACTTCCCTAGGTTGTCCCTTAGCTCTTAAGAACGAGGTTTTGCAAAAAATAATGTTTTTGGGGTTTTTCCCCAGTTTAATTCACGACTAGCCCACCACAGCGGGCCCCATCCTGCCACAACGTCCCCGTCCTGGTAGAATTAACCCCGCCCCGGCAGCTTGCACGGAGACAGAAACTCAAAATTTGAGTTTCAAGCTCCCATTTCGCAACACACCTTTAAATCTTGTTGTTCTAAAACTATCCTTTCATGCCAAGATCAATTTCAGGAGTTCTATCCGTCCAAATTTGATTTCGTAGAGCCGTACAGGCTCCTTAAAGTTATTGGCTATCCACTCATGTGATCAAACTCATAATTAAAATCTCCATCCATTACTAGATTTCCCTAGACCTCACCTGACTCAGATTTCGTCCAAGTCTGGCCTAGGCGAGAAATTTTCAAGTTACTACTCAGAAGTTTTATGGCTCAAATTCCTTCCCCATTGGCTTTTCCATAATGACGGGAACAGGTCGTTACACCCTAGTACTTAAGAAAATACAATATGATGCTTAGAAAATTCCTTGGAAATTAATAGAAAAAGTGCAGAGTATGAGAGATACAATGACTAGGCTAGATATAGAGATACAACATATTTTTAGGGAGCGGGTGCCATGCTAGTACACTAAAAATAGAAGTGGATACCACACTGGTAGACTGAAAATAAAAATGGATATCATGTCAGTAGACTAACAATAGAAACAGACCCTATGTTGGTACACTAATAATTGTATTTGTGGGTTTCTTGAGTGAATCAGATTAACTTTTCGTAATGTGATTATTGCATATTGATTCGTGAGTGAGATATGTTTATCTATTGTGTTGTATTTATCACATTTTGGCTTCTGAGTGGTCAAGTTGATGTATTGAAATGCTGGAGTGAATCTTGAATAGATCAGAATTGCATGTTAAATACGATGGATGATATCTTAAGGATTCTTGTTATGTCGGGTTACTTGAAAGGTGTGATGAATCAAGTATGGTTTATTGTAATGTTGTTCATCATGTGATTTGTGAATGTTAAGTCCGGATGAGGACTGAGAGTCAAGTTTAAGTTTCTGACGGTAATTATAATTGTATGTGATCAGTTTTTCTAAGTTGTGATTAAATGTTCATATTTTCGTATAAGTAGAGCGTTGTTAAGTTAGGATGTTATCTAGGAGTTTCGCTTATCCACTGGTTTGTACTGTATTATCAATTTGAGTGATTTAGGACATAACTGGTAAGGAAGATTTAAATAAAGAGAGTTTAGTAAAAGTCTTGCAGGTGGTCTACTAAATTGGCCAAGGGTCAGGGTATTAGCATGAGAGCTTGAAGGGGAGTTATAGACCGGTTAATAGAGTTAGCAGTAGGCTTGTATTTAGGAATGAGAACGGTGAAATTATGGTGTTGGTAGAATGAGTGGTTCAAAAGTCTTTATGTGATAGAAGAATTATATTTCAATTTGATAGGAGTGCAAAATGTCTTAGATGGTGAAGTTAGCAGTGCAAGGAGGTGGGGTGACTCGACATAGAGTGTATGAGTACCAATGTAATACTACTTGTAGTAAGAGTGGTGACTGAAAGGATCAGAGTCCTAATTATATCTCCAAATTTCATGTTTTTTTTATTATTAACATGATATTATGTGGTGGTTTTAGATTGACCGATAATGGCTGATATTTATCGTGATCAATGACACTATCCTACGGTATGAGTATCTATGATCGTCGATAATATTGTAACCCAACAAAGGGTTGGGGTCGTGTCTCAAGGGAGTGGTTTTGAGAATTGATAGAAAAATAGAATTTATATTCTAACTAGTCATAGCTAAAGATATTAACGAACAAAAACATAGTAAATAAAAGAAGGTGACACGAAAGTGTCAAATATCAAATGGAGGTTCTGTAACAAGTGATAAAACAGCAAAATAAACACGAAAATCAAGTATGGGGAAAGGTTCTTGGGATGTGACTGCAATACAAGTTGAGATAAATTGTTGGGTGCATGCTTTCAATAGGAAATTTGCAAGACAATAGTGACTATGTTAAACTTTAAATGGAAATAAGATCCCTCTCAGGCAACTTACCCCATTTCAAATGTGTTCCTCTCGAACACCCATTTGCCATATGAAGACCAGCATACGCCTTACCCCACTCACTCTCTCGAGCTGAGTGTTAAGATATGGGACTAGAGCTCACCCTCTCGGGCTGAACCTCATGTCGACCCACTCCTTAGGCCATCAGTCTAGTGGTTTTGGTTTCACGACCTCCCTCTCGGGCAAGCCGAAAACACATGGGTGACTTTGTATTTGCAACAACAAACCCTTTAGATTAAACCACAACCACTAGGTGAAATCACTATTAAAATACATCTAACCTATCAGCAAGCAAGACCCAACAAGAATATCAACCCATATTTGTTAAATCACACCTTAAGAATGGGGGGTTTTTCGCCACACATCAAGAAATAAGAAATTATACCTAATATGATAATGAAATCAACTGGGTATAAGAAATTAAACCTTGAATTAAGCAAAGGAAAATGAATAGAGAAGACCCACTTCCAACTTGGAGAAGAAGAACTCCTTTCTTCAAGTCTCCACAAAATCCTCTCCAAACTTGAGAGAAAAATATCAGCTAAAGTATGTTCTAAAGTGAAAATAATAATAATAATTGTTCCTCTCAACAAATCTCCTTAAGACTATAATTCTAACTAGTATTTATAGTTTTCACAGATTGTGTTGTGGAGGATTGTTCGGCGACATTAGTCGAGATCACCGATGAACTTGGTGATCCGATTTTTGGTCAGCTCATCACCTTCAGTGTCTTGCCTTTAGCTTCCTCGCATTATGGATCATTGGGCGGTACAGTACTACTTCGCGAAATTGATCTGCTACTCGCCGACTGCTCATTTCCTCGCCGTTTGATCTACTTCCTTCAAGGCTTCACGTACTGGAACGAAGGGTGGTTCATGTCGTTTCGGCGACTAGCCAAGTTAAACTCAGCGATCCGCAGGATTTTATTTCTTGTTCTTTTCAGCCCTATTTGCTCCGTTTTGCGCTTAAGTGTCCATGCTTCAACTAAAACTTTAAATACCTGAAATTTAAGCATTTTAATCAGGTATTGAGATAAAACAAGCATTCAAGGACACTATTTCCATTAAAATAAAGCCCTAAATGAGTCCAATTTATGGACTCATCAACACCCCCAACTTAAATTTTCGTTTGTCCTCAAGCAAACTCAAGTTCAGCCATCCAAAAAGGGTGCCTCAAACAGTGCTACATAAGACTAAATCATGAATGCACACAACAAGACTCAATTTACTTATGCAAGGATCAATTGTGTACTCAAAGATTCAAATTGTAACACACCATCACCAAAGATTCTTATGCTCACAATACTTGCTACTTGAGCAAGATCAAGCTCAACAAAAATATCTAAATGCCCTCGCACAAAAAATGATTCCATATTCACACACATATATGAGTCAATTTAAGATCAGGAATTAGATACAACGCTCACACTCAAAAAGAGGAACACAATGCATGTTTTCACCCATAAGTTTACCCTTATTTTCCAATTGACTTTCGATCCAGCTTACTCAAGATCAAAAAAGTTTTTCTAAGGCTTGTAATAGGGCTGAGTGCAAAGGTATAGTCATTTAGGCTTAGTGACTTTTTCCTCGTGAGATGTGGTATTCTCAAAGCATTTCTTTCTTTTCGTTTATCACTTCTTTTTCTAGTGCTTCTAAGTCATCCTTTTATTCACTCCCAATGAATTGCTTAGAACCCCTATATCCTTTGTACTTCATTCTACAAATTTCTTTTTAAATCTTTTTTTTACCTTTTTTATTTTTTTTATTTTTATGGAGGGCTCCATTGTTCTGCAACATGGGTAAAAGGGGACTTCTTAAAGCGTTTCTTGACTACTCCTTTTCCTTTTCACCACACCCCCAACTTAAGTTTTTTGTCCTAAGTTGGCTATTCACTAAACCGCAAATCAAGAGGATTATAGGTAGTCAATCAAGTAAGGTCTAGGGTTTATCAAGGTTCTTCCAAAGAAAGGTAAGGCTCAAAGGGTGTTCAAGAGAGTTTCACACGCTCACAAGTAGGCCACAAAAAGAGGTATATGTCAAATTGGCTCACACTCTTTAAAATTGTCTAAGATCATCTCAAGAGTACACCTTTCTAAATCAATCAGACTAACCGGGCAAATTCTAGGTTTATTCATGCATGGTTCAAAGTAAGCTAATCACACAAGACATCGATACTTTAGTCAAACAAGACTAGACACGTTCGCTAGTGTGCAACGGTCATCACAGGAGAATCAATTCGACAAATGGCTAGTCACAATGAGATGTAAAGAGTGCACATATTGTCTATGTAACTTCATTTGGTCTCGTCGTAGCCGTGCATTCATGTTTGTTCAATTGGGAGCACTATTCAAGTCATCGGTATTGATCGAAACCGAGACTCAAATTTTTTGCAAAAGAAAAGCCAGTTTCAACACAAGAGGTGGCGAAAATTTTTTGGAAGGATCAAAATTGTTTTTATTAGAACAACAAGAGCCATGAGCTCAAACATCCACAGAATAGCAATAATTTAAAATAACTAAAAACAGACAACCCAAATGTATACAAAAACACAAGCATCCATAGCAAGTAAATAAAGGTGAGCTTCACCCCACCACAATAAAAAATATTTGTCCTCAAATATATAACAATAATCCAGAGGTCAAATTAAAGAAAGACAGAGATAGGGCTAGAGAATAATCCTGGTTAGGTAGTTGTTTCGAGTTGGAGTTCTTTAACAAATGTCGCGTAAAGCCAAAGGTATGTTGGGGACGTTTGGTGCATTGCCAAGTGATTCATCAAGTTCTGTATAGTTTTTCTTAGCATTGCAATGCATCCATCTTCAACCCACGCTCTCGAGTGATTAATCAGCTACCTTTTTGTGTGTTGGCCTGCAGTTTATCCAGTTTGTTCCCAATCGGTGACAGCATTTTGGCTTCTGGGAGAATCGACGCTTCGCCAAACAAATTTTTACTTCGCCAAGTTTTACAGAACTTCTCAATAGTTGTGGATGTTCGAACGACAGTGACCATCGGGATCGCCGATCAGGTGGGCGAATCGCTGAAACCTTTCTGAGCTCACCAAGTTTTACTGACTCCAGGCTCAGAGGATGCCTTGAGTCAAACGGCGAAATATCATTGATCGCCAACGTCTTCAACGACTCGCCAACTGGGTATGTTGCTCGCCATTCTGCACCTCTTTGGCACCTACCATACTTCAATCTGTAAAACTAAGACACTATTATTTTACTAGTACGCAAATATAATATGGGATTTTGGGTTGCCTCCCAAACAACGCCTTAGTTAACGTCGTGGTACGACGCAAGTTAAGACTTTAAGCTTCATAGTTGGAGCCACCCACATCATGCTAAGGTAACCCCTGATTTTCCTGTGCGTGAACATGAGGTAATGCCTGCTCCATATGCTTTTCTAACTGCTGGACAGCTTTGGAGTGAGACCAAATTATGCGTTTTATGCCTTCAGTGTCTTCTTTCAGTTCGTCCAGTGCTCCATCTTGCTCACTCAACCTGAGTAGAATGGTTGAGAGCATATCCTCAATGCGTTCCACCTCCTTGTCCCTATAACTCTTTCTTTCACCAAGAGGGGCATAATTATCCTTTTTCTTGCACTGAGATTCATCACACTCTTGGCCAATCCATCCACCTGTGTCTTCAGCGTGGCCAGCATGACATATTTCTCAATCTCTCGCTCAGCTTCAGCCATGTGGTCTAGTTGATCAAGTAACTGTTTGTTTCCGGGGTAGAGGCTTTTGTAGAAGCAGTCCAGAAGAACCATGTCAGGGATGCCATGATTTGGGCCTTGAGCTATTAGCCCTTTGAATCTTGCCCACGATTTATGTATTTGTTCTCCCTCCAACTACTTGAAGGTCAGTATGCAATCTCAGATCCTCAATACCTCTAGTGGAGGAAAATCCATTAATTTGTGGGTGCTTATTCAACCTAGTTACACCTTACTTCAAAGCACAACTTAACAGAGCAAGACCAAGAGTAAAATTAGTAAAACTACGGCTAAACAGAACGAAAACTTTAACTAAAAATTCTCAAATAATACCACTCCTCGGTAGAGGTGCCATTTTGATGCTTATCGTGACCAACAACACTATTCTATGGTATGAGTGTCTATGATCATCGATAATATAGTAACCCAACCAAGGGTTGGGGTCGTGTCCCAAGGGAGCAGTTTTAAGAATTGATAGAAAAATAAAATTTACATTCTAACTAGTTGTAGCTAAAGATATTAACGAACAAAAACATAGTAAATAAAAGGGGTGACACGAAAGTGTCAAATATCAAATGGGGGTTTTGTAACAAGTGATAAAGCAGCAAAATAAACACGAAAATCAAATATGGGGAAAGGTTCTTGGGATGTGAACGCAATACAAGTTGAGATAAATTGTTGGGTGCATGCTTTCAATAGGAAATTTACAAGACAATAGCGATTAGGCTAAACTTTAAATGGAAATAAGTTCCCTCTCATGCAACTTACCCCGTTTCAAATGCGTTCCTTTATGACACTCATTTGCCGCATGAAGACCAGCATACGCCTTACCTCACTCTCTCTCTCGAGCTGAGTGTTAGGATATGGGACTAGGGCTCACCCTCTCGGGCTGAACCTTATGTCGACCCACTCCTTAGGCCATCAGTCTAGTGGTTTTGGTTTCGCGACTTCCCTCTCGGGCAAGCCGAAAACACATGGGTGACTTTGTATTTGCAACTATAAACCTTTAGATTAAACCATGACCACTAGGTGAAATCACCATTAAAATACATCTAATCTATCAGCAAGCAAGACCCAACAAGAATATCAACCCATATTTGCTAAATCACACCCTAAGAATGGGGGTTTTTAGCCACGCATCAAGAAATAAGAAATTATACCTAACATGATAATGAAATCAACTGGGTATAAGAAATTAAACTTTGAATTAAGCAAAGCAAAATGAATCGAGAAGACCCACTTTCAACTTGGGGAAGAAGAACTCTTTTCTTCAAGTCTCCACAAAACCCTCTCCAAACTTGAGAGAAAAATATCAGCTAAAGTATGTTCTAAAATGAAAATAATAATAATAATAATAATAATTGTTCTACTCCACAAATCTCCTTAAGACTACAATTCTAACTAGTATTTATAGTTTTCACAGATTGTGCTGCGGAGGATTGTTCAGCGACATTAGTCGAGATCGCCGATGAACTCGGCGATCTGTATTTTGGTCACCTCATCGCCTTCAGTGTCTTGCCTTTAGTTTCCTCTTATTTTGGATCATTAGGCGGTACAGTACTGCTTCGCGTACTGGAACGAAGGGCGGTTCATGTCATTTCGGCGACTCGCCAAGTTAAACTCGGTGATCCGCAGGATTCCATTTCTTGTTCTTTTCAGCCTTATTTGCTCCGTTTTGCGCCTAAGTGTCCATGCTTCCACTAAAACTTCAAATACCTGAAACTTCAGCATTTTAATCAGGTATTGAGATAAAACAAGCATTCAAGGACACTATTTCCATTAAAATAAAGCCCTAAATGAGTCCAATTTGTGGACTCATCAATGGCTAACAGTACATTTGTTTGTACTGATACTACTCTTGATATGTCAGTTGAGATAGTCTGATTGTAGGATTAGTGATGTCTCTTAAACGAAGGCTGGGATGATCTCCAATAGCTTCTATTCTTATTTCCTTCTGGTGGGAATTGTATCTTATTTCTTTTATAAATTTTACTCTCAGAAGCTCTTGTACATGTTTAGACTAATTCACGGGGAAGGGTGTATTTTTTTTTACAAAGAACTTTGATTTTAAATTGAGCTAAGAGTATTTCTATTAGAGTTGTCAAAATGGACTGGCCCAACCCAACCCAACTCAACCCTAACGGGCTAGAGAATTAAATGGGTTGGGACGTGCTGGCCATTTTAATTAAAATGGCTTTAAAATGACACCCCAACACAGCCCTAAGCAGGCCACGGGTTGGGACGAGTTGACCCTTCAACCAAAAAATGAACAATATTACTCTCTTAGAAAGAGTATCGAATGTTGACGTCCATGAACACGACATCAATACATATAAAGTTCCATTTATGAATCACACACTTCGATGAATACTTACAAAAATAAATTTATGAATCACACGCTTCGGTAAATACTTACAAAAATACATAATAGTCAACGTAAAATTTAGCGAAAAAATGTTGATCATTCCACCATTCCTCCCACAAAAACTAGCTAGTTTAAAAGACTTGATTTTTTATTTTTAAAAATATTTATTGATAAAAACTTTACAAATAAAACACTACTAAAAATATATATATTTTTAAAAAAATATATTTATAGCCCACGGGCTGGCCTCTGAGGCTTGCGGGTTGGGCCTACGAGGCTAGCGGGTCAAATGAGGTTGGGCTAAAAAGCCTCGTTCCTAAATGGGCCAAAAAATTAGCCCCAACCCCACTTAATTCGAGGGTTGGGTTGGGTTGGCCTAGCGGGCCAAACCCATTTTGACAGCTCTAATTTCTATATGTAAACAGGGTGTTAGTTTCTAATTTGTTCAATTCCGCATTTAAGGCCCATATTAGAGGTAAGGGTTCTACTAGCTAGGGGTTAGAGTAGGTGCTTGCATGGCCCGATGGGCTGGAAAAATTAGCAAACTAGTCAAAAAATTTAACTTAATTAGTAAAAACATCTATACTTTATAAATATTAGTAAAAATGTCAAAATGTCATTATTTTAGAAAAGATTGTGTATCCTAATTTACTTCCTATTTTATCTCACCTTAATTACACATTTTCCAATTAATTCTCTCTCATATTTTCATCTTCCAATTCTTCTCTATTTCAAAGTCCGCCTCTCTCTGTTCCTTCTTGTTTTTTTTTTCTTTTAGAAATTGGAAAATATATTTTATAAAGATATTCACACAATTCCTTTGATTAAGGTATGCATCTTTATCTGTTTTTTAAGATTTGTTTTATGATTTTATTTTTGTTTAAATCGTTCAAAATTGTTGTCTGTAGTTGAAATCACGTTTAGGGTTTGATAAACTCTAAATCACTCTCCAATGGCAAAATCTAAGAGAATTACTAGAGGTATCCAACTTAATCAACAATTTTCTAGCGATTTTCCATCATTTAATGTACGTATTACTCAAGAAATAGCGGATAATGTAGGATCCGCTGCTAAAATGATGAAAGAGAGACGATCGAAATATTGTTGTGGATATTTTGTTAGTTTTGATAAAATACCACATATTTGGAATCAGTCTTTTCTAGGTATGTACATTGGCGTGCATTTAGTAAATTAAGGATATTTTTTTACCTTAGATAGTGATGCTATTTCAGATTGTATTAAAGAATTCTTATTGGATGGTTTTGTATTCATCATGGTATATTTGTTGTATTTGTGTTGTGTGATTTTATAAGTTACTATACTTATAAGTTTTTGTATTCACTATGCTCTGTATATCATTTTCTTATTATGGACATTGTAAGAGTGTTGTTTGTATCCAATTAAGTAAAGATACATATTAACTTATACATTTGTATTCCTTTAAAACAAATAGTGATGATATATTGTATTCGCTCCTTATTATTTGATTGTTTTGGATTCATTATGTCATATTTGTTGTATTTGTGTTATGAGCTTTACAAATTATTGTAATTTACATATTTTTGTATTCATTATGCTATGTGTATCATTTTCTAGTTATGAAAATTGTAAGAGTGTTGTTTGTATCCAGTCAAGTTAAGATACATATTAACTTTATACATTTGTATTCATTTTAAACAAACAATGATGATTTTTTCAGATTCTATTCAGTATGGCATAATTGGTGTATTCATTAGATCATAATAATTATTGTATCTGTCTGGTGTGGATTATAAGTTACATTATGGTATAAATTTATATTTATGTGATGTGATTTCTAAGATACAATGTAGATCAATGAACAAAAAACAAATAACCAAATAAATAAACGAAAATATAGTACAATTGTCGTAAAAAATTGTACCCGCTCCAATTTATTTTTCGTAGGGATACAATTTGATTAAAAAATTAAAAACAAACAGCCAATGAAAAAAACATGTCTTCAAACAATCCATTATTATTTTCATATTCAACAAGCAAAAAAATTCAACGAATTCACCAAAACTAATTATTCATACGTTGTTCATAATACATACAATTTACAATGATAATAGATACAATTTACAATTATGTAAAAAAAATTCATTCAAAATTATAATCAATTAGAAACAGATTAAGGATGAAGCAATTAACTAATACTTGGTCCAATTTGTATTCCACCAATTTTATCGAACTTCCAGCAGAAAAATCCTTCTTCAAAGCTGCTTGTCAACAATTTTTTTTGTCCTATTTCGTTCAAATCTATCCTACAAAACAGAAAAAAATAGATTTTAATCAAAATAAATTGATCAGAGATTGAGTATTTTCAATTGAATCTTGAATATCGATAATGAGAAATTGATCAACAATGGGGTCGCCAATGAAGTATTCAGTTTTGATTTTTGTAACTGATGAGACTTTTAAGGGATTGTTCCTTTTTAAAATTATTCTCTTCCCTAAATTTCTCCTTTATGTTATTTAACAACAATTGTATTCTTTCAATTAAAACAAATAATTGAAACTTAAATAAGATACATAATAACCTATTTTTTTTTACATTTTTACTAAATATTGAAAGTGTTGACAATGGATCATATTAAATGTTAAAATATTGACATTTTGAAAAATTTCCCAAATCTAAAATTAGCTATTTATTGATCATAAAAGTGCTTTTGAGTATAGTATGATTTTGGATAATCAGTCACTAAATAGGATTAGTGAGGAGTTTCGCTTTTTAGCTATAAAATTTGATATACATTAATTTCTATTTTTAAGAATGTATGTGAATTTACTGTATCCCTGTAAATTCTTATTTTTCATATTATTTAGGGATAATTTCAAAGACCTCTTTTCATGTTCACTTTGTAACATT
>NC_064284.1:27206115-27287850 GCF_019186545.1 Solanum stenotomum
TTAGGTTTTTTATCCTAATTTATATGGCATTGATAGAATTTAAAGTGTCAAATAATTGTTAATTATTGTAATAGATAATATGGAGTATTTAAGTCATTTATAGTATAGTAATTAATATATAATATGTAGTATTTAAGTGGAAGGTGGTGGGGCCCACTTATATAGTTTGATAAATATATTGGATATTAGTAGTGATTTATAGTATAGTAATAAATAATATATAATATGTAGTATTTAAATGGAAGGTGGTGGGACCCACTTATATATTTTATAAATATATTGAACATTAGTAGTGATCTTATTGGCACAATGGTAGTCATTCCTAGAGTCTTCTATAATATAGTAATATGTGTGTGTGTCAAAAATGAAAAAGGAATTCCGATTCATCTCATAAGTGTGAAATGACTACTCACCAAGTGTACGATCGATCGTACCCTAAGTCAAAATTTTTGGATCCAACTCCTCTCCATTTTTCTCAAGTTCTTGCTTGGATGTGAGACACATGGCATAGCTAAAAATCAATGGCTAAAATTTAGGAAAAATCACCCCATATACATATTTAAGAGTCAATATTACAGGTTTTAAATCTACTTTTAAAATTTTTTTGCTTATAACAGTTTCATTACGGGTTATAACATATCACTAATTGTTTATAAATTAATTAAATTTTACTTATTAAATAAGTAATTTTTTATAATTTTATATATTATTAAATTATTTAAATAAAGAATACCGCATAATTATCTCTTACACAATTATAGGGATATTACATTGATTACACTTCCTTATTTAATGTTATACTCATAACCTCCCATTAGTCAATCCCACCACCCTTCCCCCACACATATCCAACTATACACACTATCACCCCACTTTCACCTTTTTCTCTCCCATTTTTCTCACCAGCCAACTACACCAACATTCAATCTTTCGTCCAATTTTTTTTCCAACAAAATTATGTCTAAGAAACCGATTGAAACGCCTCAAAAGAGTCCCAGATTGGATGAAGGAACATCTAATGATGATGTTCATGTTTCAAATTTTAATATATTAATTCAAACACACACCCCCCCCTCCCCCGCCTAAAATTGTTGAAAATCCGGCGAATATTCAAAATCCGACGATGGATGGTTCATCTAAGTTGAAGGAGTGACAAAGAGAGAAAAAATGAAGAAAAAAAAAGTCACCCCTGCAAATCAAAAGGGGAAGAAGAGGAAGGGGAAAATTGATGAAACCCCTTTTGATTCCGATTTTGATTTTGTTACTGAAATAAAAAAGAAAAAGAAAAAATAAATAAATGTAGAAGTTGGAGCATCTTCAAAACCATCAACAAGAAGAACAACGAAAAATTATTTTTTAAAACTTTTGGACAATTTTTTTGTGTTTAAGTATTTGATGATATATACTATCATATGTTTTCTTTCAGGCAGATACCGTTTACATATGAATTATTGATTGCCTATTACAATTTCAAGATACTATTTTGAAAATATCAGTGTGTTTCCAAACTATACATTTATTGGATGGAATATGTATGAAATCTGATTAATATGTGTATGACTACGCTTAAATGTTTTGATTTTGAAAATTTATGAATTGTGATATAATAATGGTATGCAAATGGNTTGATGATATATACTATCATATGTTTTCTTTCAGGCAGATACCGTTTACATATGAATTATTGATTGCCTATTACAATTTCAAGATACTATTTTGAAAATATCAGTGTGTTTCCAAACTATACATTTATTGGATGGAATATGTATGAAATCTGATTAATATGTGTATGACTACGCTTAAATGTTTTGATTTTGAAAATTTATGAATTGTGATATAATAATGGTATGCAAATGGTATGAATTGCGTTTTAACATTGGTGTGATTGTCTATTAACTGTGCTTATGGTATAAATTATTAAATTGGTATGAAAATGGTATGATTTGTCAAACTATTGATTTTTTCTAAAAAAAATCACATTATGCTTACTTTGTATTCTAAACATGTTTTTGGACGAAACGTGTATGAAATCTGATTAATACGTGTATGCCTATGAGTTTAATATTTTATTGTTGGATATTGTATAAATTGTGATATAATACTGATATACAAATGGTATAAATTGTGTGATTATATGAATTTATCAATTTTTATACATGTTGTTTGGATAAAACGTTTATGAAATTTTGATTAATATGTGTATGACACTAACTGAAGTTAGTGTGGGAATAAAACAGTAACTGCAATTTGTTTTAAATTTATTTATAGTAGGACACCAGTTGAAAACCAAATTAATATTCATGTAAACTTACATTAAATTAAATACTCAGGATACCATAATTACCTTTTATAATTATCACTAATATTTACACTATCTTATGTATTAAGCTAGAATAAATTTTATTTTTAACAGTATGCAATCTATATGATTAATGAATGAACAATGTATAAAGAATGAATGGTATATTAAACACTAAGTTTATAATGCACTTCAAACCAATTATGTTTCATATCAAAACAAAACATTAATCTAAACGACAAAATAAAATAAAATTTTTATATAGTCTAAACAAATAAACAGTCATTAGTTTTGCATAGGATAATTTGAACATGCTTCATGTTGTGGCCAACTTGACAACATCTACTGCAAGTAACTTTGGACCTTCTGAATTTCACATCAGCAACCCTCTTTCATATATAATTCATTTCATTTGAAAATCAACATAATTCTCTATTTCATTAAAAAAAAAACAATTAATCTAACATTATACAAATCAATTAGAAATATGTTAAATAATATTAACTTTTCATTCCAAAGACAATACAAATTTCATCCATAAAAACCATTATAATAACAACAAAATTATACACACTCATCATTATTTTTTCATACAAATATCATTCAAACAGTACATTACAAAACAAATTTCATACAAAACATAATATTTCACATTTAATACGCACTTAATACACATTTCATACAACAAACATCATTCATACCAAATTTATACATTTTCATACTCATTTAATATACATTTCATACAAAACGATTATTCATTCAAACTATATACATTTCTCGTCCCAAATAATTAATTATTGTCACCAACTTTATACAGAAATAACAAAACTAATATAAACTCAATAATTTCACATTTAATACCAATTTAAAACACTTGTAATACACTTCGTCAAGAATTCCAATTTTTTTTTACATATTTCTTAACACACTTTTCATACATAATTCATTCGACTTATACTATCAAATTCATTATCAAATAAAATAAATTTTCATAAATTCGTCAATATTATAATTAAATTATTTTTATAGAATAATTAGCACACTTTCATAGAAATTTCATTTAATTTATTCTATCAAATTTATTCATAAAATCACATTAAATTTATAATTTCACAAAACAACAACCGTATACAAAATAAACAAATAAACAAAAAAAAACACTAAATTTTTTACATTTCACAACAGTAAACATAATATGATATCAACAGTTAACAAAATATGACTCCACCTTCAATTAATCGACAGTTTGATCATTTTTGTTTCATTTCGCTATTATTCTAAAACAAACGTTAAACAATAATAAATACTAACCCGAAGGATCCCATCTTTTACCATGTTTGATTAAAACTGATACGTAGTTGTCCATCACAACAAAATCAAGAATTTTCAAAGATGAAAAAAACTTCAATTACTCGAATGTGGGATTTTTTTTTTTTGTTGAAAATTGAAGAGAGAAACGTTGAATTTTTTTTGTTGCAAATTGAAGAGAGAGAAACGTTGAAAAAAAAGAAAATAAAATCTGAATTTTTATTTGAATTTAACTGATTTGAGTGAACTAAGGATACTAAATAATCTTAATTAGTTTAAATCCCTTAATTTGTGCTATTTATTAATTATCTACAAAAAAATGATATGATCTGATTTTTTAGTTTATCTTAACTGATTTTGAGTGAATTAAGGATAAAAAATATTGTTAATTTGTTTGAATCCCTTATTTATGCTAATCATTAATTATCTACAATAAATTCAAATTAAATTACAAGCCACACTTTCAGTTTTTTACTTTATTATCTCTAATTCCGTTTTTTTTAATTTTCGTTTATCTTTTCTTTTTCTTTTTTAACTTTTTTTCGAATTAATAAAAACATTTCTTTTATTTGTGAATTTGTTATAACCTGAAATTTTTAATGTTATAACTTGAAAGTTTAAATCTACTGCTATAGCCTGAAAATAGTACTATAATACATGTCATATATGAAATTTACACAGTAATAACAATATAATATCTTGTCCATAAATATATTATAAAAACTGTTCTCTTTTCTTAAAAAAAAAATTCCTACGAGTATTTATCTTCCCTTTTTTTTTTCTTTTAAAAGTAAGTCTTAGAAAGCAACTTTGAACTTTCTCTTTGAAATTAGTTTACGTATAATTAATAGAAAAAATACTCGGAGGGAAAAAATAATTAGAAAAATAGAAATTATTTTTTAATATATTTATGGACAAAAACAGAAGATAATACTAGTAAGAAAAAGAAATAATATATTTATGGACAAGATATTATATTATTATGACTTATGATTGTGGTTTTATTATTTTTCTTATGAAATATTAATTATCTAAATCATAATTAGAATATTATTTTAATCTATTAAATCTTTGCCATTGATTTTTATCTATGCCATGTGTCTCACATCCAAGTAAGAACTTGGGGAAAATGGAGGGAAGGGAAATGGAGAGGAGCCGGATTCAAAATTTTCATATCTTTGGCAAATTTTACTTTTAAAAATATAGTCACCACTTAATTTTAAAAAATTTAAGAAATCATTTAAGAAAGATAATTTTAGGAAAAATATTTTATTTAAACCAAAGTTTTGGAGGTTGAAGTTAAATTCTTAAGAAAATAAGACCCGCAAAGCGCGGTTTCCGACTGATTAAATATGAGATTATGAAATGAGATCAATTAAAGATTCAAAACAAAACTATTAATATGGATTTGTTTAAACAAATATCAAGCTTTTCTTAAGTTATACGACATTTATTTTATCCAACATAAAATATGATCTCAAACAAATTATTTATTAAATGTGGGGATAAGTGTCATATTATGTTGTTACATAAACTCTTACGTACATAAATTACGAGATTCACATGAGCAATCAATTAATTCAAACGATAATTTGACAGATTTGATCATAAAGACATTTATTATTACTTTAACATGTGATTAGTTGACATACAAAACTAGAACACACCATCTCAAAAATTATGTGTTGCTTTATTCACGAAGAGTAAAATATGTTTTGTATTTTTTTATTAATCAAAGTTATGTCTTATTAGACTATTCTGGTAAGGTTTTTAATAAGATGGCAAAAATTGTATATTACTAAATGTGTGTTTTTTTTTCCTATGGAGTTTTCTCCTAAAAAGATTTTAATAGAACTTTTTTCCTATAGAATTTTCTTCTAAAATGATTTTAACATAACACATTATCTATCAATAAACAACCACAAACATGAGGTTATGAATACAACGAATTGTGAATGTTTGTTCAATATATATGTTTTTGAAGAACCTCGCAATCAAGCGAATATAGAAGCAGCTTCTGAAAAACCTTGCAATAACTTTCTAAAAAGATTTGCAATTAAGCAAATAATTAACAAATAGCGCAGAGACGACTTGCTAGCTACTCCCACTAACTTTTCAAAAAATCCTTGTAACAATAACTTTGCTTTTCCATAAATAAAAAAACTATATCAATTCATTTTGTATATCAATCTCAAAACGAAAATCTCTCTCCCCCTCTCCAAATTCTTCATCTACATCTCTTGTTGCCTCATATTTCTATTAATATTTCATAACAGTTATAATGATCTATAATAATTATAAGTAAAAAAAACTCCCCCTCTTTCCCTCCTCAATTCAAATAAATATAATGCGTTGTCTCCCAAATCCTAATGAATGGAATTTTCGTTCATGAGCTGTGTGTCGATGAATGTGTAAAAGAATTGTGCGTCTTATATTTCCTCAGTCTCAAAATAAATGCTATTTTAACAAAAATCAACACAATCAAATGTATCTCATCGCCTAGGCAGTTATGAATATAGAGACAAAACATAGTTGAAGTTAGTTTATATGGTATTTAATTGTTGATCTAAATTTGAAAAGTGGTGAACGTTTGGCTATAATGCCAGACATGTAAAATATACTATTTACAATTTTTCATTTTTATAGTTTTTGTTTCATCTTTACTACTTTAATTAATTATCTTATACTATACATATTTTTTTATTAAGGATATGTTCTTGTCTTGTTAGAGTTGCTATCAAATGTTAAAGAGAAAAATGTTAGTAAATAACCTGATATGTGAATTGAAAAGGAAAACAAAGAACCAACAAACAACTAGGTATACACCATTAGCAACTTTCTCAACAATCAGAAATCAATATAGTGTACTCTTAATGCCCTCACCTCAAAGAAATTTCTATCGCTCACAAATCAAAATTTGTTTATGAGGGAGAATACAAAACACACACTCTAATAAATGAGATTCAAATCATGCATACATATATAGAATCATGAATACACACTTTATACTACGAAATTAAAAAATAAAAGAAATCACTAAACTCTTGTAGTGTAGTGAACTAGGGCATTTTCAAACCGCGAATCTACACCCTTTGGCAAACAAAAATAAAACTAACTTGAACAAGTTAAAAGATGCAAAAATCTTTATTGTGGTTAGTGCCAATAAAGACAAATAGAGCAAAAATAAATTTATATTTTGAAACAATTTTGAACTCCAAACATGAGTAATGAAACTTTTTAAAATTCAAAAATTTGTAGCCTGAAAAGTCACAAATTAGAGTTGGTAAATGGTAATCGTAAGAATTGTGAGGCAACAATAGTGATTGTTACTTTCACCAAATTATCGAGGCTAATTTGCAGCCTAGGAAAGAAAAAGAAAAATTAAGGGAAAATGATGTATTTTGAAATATACTCAAAATCACGTGTAAGAGAGAGTATTTGGGTTAAAAGTTGATTTAATAAATAATAACTGAGGCTAATTAGGTTATTAATTTTGATGACTAGAAAGATTTTAGAATTGAATTGGGGATGGACTCGATTTTTGGGGGTATTTGGCCAAGAATGGGCTTGGTTTGGCCAGAAACTAAGTTGGCCGAAAGTGTTGGACTTTATTTTTTTCAAAAGGGTTGGACCTTTTCCTTCTTTCTTGTGTATTTATTTGGCTTCTAATTTGGCTAGAATATCTAGGGCCGGGCATAGTTTAGTTCAAATCGAAAAAACCGATTGAACTGAATTTTTTTTAATTTTAGTTTCAGTTTTTCAGTTTGATCGGTCGATTTCGGTTTTTAATTTTAAAAATTCGATAATTCGGTTTTAAATTATTATTTTTTTCCGATTAACTGAAAAATCGAATATTATTTAATACATTATAGAGGAACTTTCACATATAGCCACTCAAAAATAGTCTAATTACTCTCCATAGCTATAGTTTGATAATTACAATTCATAGCTACATGTCATAGGGAGGAGAGAGGCGAGCGAGACTGGGAGAGAGAGGAGAGAGGCGAGTGAGAGAGGTGAATTGTATATGTATATCAGTTAGATAATTGTATATTATACATATGTATTTGTATATATGGCAAGCGAGATTGGGAGAGGGAGGAGAGTGAGATTGGGAGAGCGAGAGAGGGCCGAGAGTGGGAGAGAGGTGAATTGTATATATGTATATCGGTTAGATAATTGTATATTATTCATATGCATTTGTATATATGGCAAGTGAGATTGCGAGAGGGAGGAGAGAGGAGAGCGAGAGAGGGCAGAGAGTGGGATAAATGTGAATTGTATATGTATATCGCTTGGATAATTGTACATTATACATATGTATTTGTTTATTCTGGCGAATTATACATATACAAACGTGACTAATTATACAAACTCGAAGTTAACCCAAGTAATTAATGTATAATGTTAGTCGCGAGTGGTAATTATAGCAAACTATAGCTATGATGTGTAATTAAGTAGTATAAGTTTGCTTAACCGCAGTATTTTCCCTTTATAATTTTATACAAATCCAATCCAAATGTCAGCCCATTAAAAAGTAAAAGAAAAGGCTCGCCCAATTTCCCAATAGATAAATGCCTAAATTCACCAACTCTCAACCCATTGCACAAACTTCCTGCATAACGACATTTTGAGTTCGATCGATTTTTTCCATTGCCGACGATTGATGGCTCAACGCCACGGCCCTCAATCCTTAAAATCACATTGAAAATCTATTTTCTTTAAAACTGATACAATTTAAAATTTTAATTTATGACAAAAGAAAGGCTCATAAGGATGATATTCAAGCCGAAAAATTAAACCGAAATTGTAAAAATCAAACTGAACCGAATATATTCAGTTCAGTTTTGGTTAGCATTTTCATCAAATTGAACCGAATTTCGCAAATCGGACCAAACCAACCGAAGGCCCAACCCTAAGAATATCGTTTAGTTACATTATATAATAGGGGAAATTAAGCAAATATCATGTAAAAGCAAAATAATTACAAATATATACCCTTTTACATTTATACCTCACTAAATAATTACACTATATACTCTTTCAACTAATTTTGCTTAACTCATACTAAATCAGTATCATATATTGTATTGTTATCATTAAGATTTCTTGTTCAGAAATTACTCATTAGTCAATGATACTATAAGGGTATAAATATATTTTTGTGGTATCATCAAGGTTTCTTGTTCACACCCTACTCATTAGTCAATGATACTATATATATATATATATATATATATATATATATTGTTGTTGTTATATCATTAATGTTTCTTGTTCACACCCTATACTCATTGGTAAATGACACTGTAAGAGTATATATTACCAAATGGCATCTCTAATGGTCACGACCCAAAAATGGACGTGATGACACTTGTCGTTTCCCATCAAGACAAGTCAGTCTCAACCCAACGAAAATGAAAGAAAAGCGAAAATAGTCAAAAAAAGAATAAGTTAAAGCTGAAAAACTAATTATTCTATTAAAACTCCCCAAATTGATTATAACGTGTACAAGCCTCTACATACATAAATGCGAAATTAAGAAATAAATACAAGTCTCAATCTTTGTTTCTCAGCAAGCTAACAATTGATGCAAACTATGACTATATCGGGGAGCTTAATTATTGAGTCTAGTGATGTGGAAGTTAGTTAGGTAGTTATAACTAACTTATGTACAACTAGTTAATAGTGGTAAAGTAGAGAAGACTGGGGTTAGTTAGAAAAATGCATTTATCATTTTAGTTCCAGTTCATGTATATAAACTGACTGTAATTCATTGTTGTATTAGTCAATATTAATTTCTCTTCTTCTTCTCTAACTGCTCCCACGTCCCAATAGATTGATCTAATAATCACAGCTATAAATCCATGGTGTAATCTATGGTAGTTGAAGTTCACATGGTATTAGAGCTTTGATCTATCCTTCCGCAAGTATTTTTTCTTCTTGTTCTGAATCCTTCATTCGAAGATGAATTAGACACCAGCAGTTCAAAATCGATCCAGTAACTCAGGTCAATCCAGCTCCAATTCGAACTGATTCAAGCATTGACCATAATGATCCCCTATTTCTGTAACCTACGGATACTCCAGGTATAACTCTGATTGCGCTTCAATTGACTGGCACTGAAAATTATGCTCTGTGGAGTAGGTACATGAAGATAGCCCTCCTTGGAAAGAACATTAGGTTTCATTGATGGAAGTTGTTTGCGATCCTCATATACTGGAGCTTTACTCAATCGATGGGAACGATGTAACGCAATTGTCCTCTCTTGGATCATGAATGTTGTCTCGAAGGAGTTGATGACTGGAATTGCATATGCGTTAGATTCTCGTAGAGTTTGGGAGAGCCTTAAGGAAAAAGTTGACAAGGAAAACAGTGTGGGATCTTTTCATCTGCACAAGGATATTGCATTCCTTGCTCAAGGTAGCTTATCAGTTTCAGTCTATATCTCTAAGCTCAGTGACCTTTAGGATGAATTTGATTCATTGATCCCTCATCCAACATGTAATTGTGAAACTTCGAGAACCTTTACTGAACACATACAAAAACACAGAGTTTTTCAATTTCTCACAGGCTTGAATGATTCCTATTCTAGAGCAAAAAGTCAGATCCTTATGATGCAACCTCTTCCTAGCTTAAATCAGATTTATGCTTTAGTTATGCAAGAAAAAAGCCAGAGATCTCTTACTAGTGTCATGTCGTCCCTAGAAACCACAGAAACCAATGCCTTGATGGCTAATAAACCTGCATCCAATCCCAGATCCAGAAAATTTGATCTATTTGTGATTATTACAAAAAAACCTGGTCATACTAGAGTTGTTTGTAGAAGATTAATTGCTCACACCAACAATAGGAACTGACAGATATTATCAGGACTATAAACCAAAAATGCCACAACAGTTTTACCCAAAGCCCACTGTCAATTCTGTGACTGAGGAATCGCCCCAGCAGCCTACTCATGACACTGCAACACCACTTTTGTCACCTGAACAATACTACCAGATTCAACAGATGATTCAAAGGGGATCCATAGAGCCTGACATCCCAACAACTGCTAGTCTAGCAACTGTCAATACTGTTGATCCATCTCACAATACATCTGGCTCAAACTCAGGTACCACTTTAGCACTCCTTTCTCACTTAGAGATGGTTCAATGGGTTGTTGATACAGGAGCTACTAACCACATGGTTTCAGCCTTAGATACTTTGAATAAGCCTCAACAGTTATCAAAACATCATAGAAACTTATCTGCCTAATGGTGAGCAAGCTAACATCACACATACTGTTAGTGTAACAATATTGACTTCCCACCAACTTGCAGATGTTCCATATATTCCCCAATTCAAGTTTAACCTGTTGTCTGTCTCCAAACTCACAAGGAATTGCAATGTTTGGTTTCTTTTTATCCTGATCATTGCGTGTTTCACGTCCTCTCCAGTGGCAAGGTATTGGGGATTGGTAGAGAATCAGGTGGTTTGTATCTACTCAATGATATCGCTCAATCAATCACACCATTTCCTTATGTTTCTCCTGCTGTTCTGTCTACTGCAAAAGACAATACAACACTCAGTTTTTGGCACAAAAGACTTGGACACATGCCTATAGCCTCTATATTGAAGATGGATAGGTTTCTTCATTTCAAAATAGACAGTACATATAGTTTGTGTCCTGTATGTCCTTTAGCTAGGCAAACCAAAATACCCTTTCCTCATAGTACTACTCATTCGCATGCTGTATTTGATCTTTTACATGTTGATGTATAGGGCCCTTATAGAGTACCTACTGTTGATGGCAAAAGAAATTTTTTGACTATTGTTGATGATTACTCTAGATTGACTTGGTTGTTTCTTATGTGTTCTAAAGAGGAAACCTGTTAGATGTTAAAATCTTTCTTTCACTTGATTTCTACCCAATATAATGCCACTGTTAAAATTCTCAGAACTGATAATGGTTCTGAGTTCGTAAAATCTTTAGTTAATGATTTCCTTCACACTAAATGAGTCATTCATCAAACCACATGTGTTTACACACCTCAACAAAATGCTGTGGTAGAAAGGAGACATAGATACATCCTAGAGATAGCTCGGGCCTTAAGGTTTGAGGCAGCCATTCCAATTACTTTTTGGGGGGATTGTGTTCTTACAGTTGTGTACCTCATTAACAAGATTCTTTCTTATGTCCTAAAAAATAGATCACTTTATGAGGTTTTTTTCTACACACCTCCTTCCTTGGATCATCTTAATGTTTTTGGCTGCCTGGCCTATGCAGTTAGTGTCGACAGAGAGACAAATTTGTAGCCAGAGGATTACATGTTGTTTCCTAGGGTATTCTGCCACTAAAAAGGGTTATAAGCTTTATGATTTGCATGCCAAAAGAGTGTTGTTTAGCAGAGATGTTGTCTTTCATGAATCCATCTTTCCTTTCAAACAAATGACTCCCAACCTTGACCCTATTTTGTATTGGACTCTGCTGATGATTTAGTCGTTGACACTCTTTCTCCAACTTCAGTCCCCACATCAATTCCTTCCCCTGTGCATTTGCCTGCAGCTCCTATTCCTCTACATCCAGGGAACTCACTCTGACATTCTAACAAGACTAAGGTTGCCCCAAAATGGTTCATTGATTATGTGGTCAACACTTGTACCTATCCTATGTCCAACTACTTATGCTATGATTTGTTATCTCCTACCTATCACAAATGTCTTATTGCTCACACTTGTGATGTGGAGCCTAAGTCTTACCATGAAGCTGTCAAGGATGATAGGTGGATTCTTGCCATGCAACAAGAAATATATGCTCTTGAAGAGAATGGTACATGGGATATTGTTGATTTACCTCCAGGGAAGAATGTTGTTGGTTGCAAGTGGGTGTTTAAGATTAAATATAGGGTTGATGGTCAAGTTGAGAGGTTCAAGGCAAGGCTAGTTGCCAAGGGGTTCAACCAGCAAGAGGGCATTGACTACTCAGAGACCTTCTACCCTGTTGCCAAAATGGTTACTGTAAGGTTTGTTCTTGCTGTTGCAACTTCATCTCATTGGCCCATATTCCAAATGGATGTTTACAATGCCTTCCTTCAAGGTGATTTGGAGGAAGAAGTTTATATGCAGATTCCTTCTGGCTTTCAGAAAGGATCTGTCCATAAGGTTTGCAGGCTCAAAAAGTCCCTCTATGGACTAAAATAGGCATCTAGGCAATGAAACTTGAAGCTTACTGCTGCTTTACTTGATTTGGGCTTCAATCAGAGTCATTTTGACTACTCTCTTTTCACTCTTACTACTGGCACTGATGTCTCTATTGTTTTGGTTTATGTGGATGATCTCTTAGTTATTGGCTCTAATGTTGATCTCATTCAGTCAACCAGAACTTCAAGATGAAGGACCTAGGTGATCTCAAGTTTTTCCTTGGCATTGAATTTTCTAGGGGCTCTTCTGGTATTTTGCTCAATCAAAGGAAGTATGCCTTTGAATTAATTGTTGATTCAGGGCCAGGGGGAGCTAAACTTGCTTCGACCCCTCTTGAATTCAATCAAAGACTCACTTCTCATGAGTTTGATATAGCCATAGGAACAGATAATGACAAGTTGTTACCTGATTCAAGAAGTTATCAGAGATTGATAGGCAGATTGCTATACCTAACTATGACTAGACCTGATATTGCCTATGCTGTCCAAGTTCTTAGTCAATTTATGCATAAGCCAAAAAAATCTCATATGTTGTCTGCAATTAGAGTAATAAGATACATCAAAAATTCCCCAGGACTTGGCTTGCTCATGTCTTCAACACCATCTCACAGCCTAACTGTATATTGCGACTCAGACTGGGTAGCTTGTCCACAGACCAGGAAATCAGTCACAGGCTATATGGTTAAATTTAGTTTTTCCTTAGTGTCATAGAAGTCAAAGAAGCAGGAGACTATCTTGAGAAGCTCTGCAGAAGCTGAATTCAGAAGTATGGCATCCACTGTTGCAGAAATATTTTGGCTGACAGGACTTTTTAAAGAGTTAGGTGTCTCACTTATGCAACCTACTAATCTGTATTGTGATAGCAAGGTTGCAATCGAAATAGCAGCAAATCCAATTTTTCATGAGTGTACCAAACATATAGACATTGATTGTCATTTTGTAAGGGAGAAAATACAGCAAGGATTAATCAAGACTCATTACATAGGAACTAAAGAACAATCAGTCGATTTGCTCACAAAAGGATTGGGAAAGGCACAACATTATCATTTGCTTATCAAGCTTGGAATGAAGAATGTATATTTGCCATTCAGCTTGAGGGGGAGTATTGAGTCTAGTGACGTGGAAGTTAGTTAGGTAGTTACAACTAACTTATGTACAGCTAGTTAATAGTGGTAAAGTAGTGTACACTGGGGTTAGTTAGAAAAATGCATTTAGCATTTTAGTTTCAGTTCATGTATATAAACTGACTGTAATTCATTGTTGTATTAGTCAGTATAGATGAAATGAATTTCTCTTCTTCTTCTCTAAATGCTCTCACGTCCCAATAGATTGATCTAATAATCACAGCTCTAAATCCATGGTAGCTGAAGTTTACATTAATACTGATAAGATTTCTCACTATTCGACGTGTTCCTTCCCACCATCAATTGGCTGATACATACTAAGGCTATGACGTGATTACACCATCCATTTCATCTCTCTAAATTGTTGCTATGTGATACTCCACGTCAATATATTTGACAGGAGATGTTACCGTATGGCTGTGTAACAACCCATATTGAAATATTATATTAATTGGCTTGATATTATTGTATTTCAGAATTAATTAGCTAAATATTTTGTAGCTTAATTAATTAGATATAATTAGCTAGGTTTAAGTATGATTAAGTTGTATAAATATATTATACTGCTCCATTCAAAAAACAAAATAAGATTGTCACAATTCTTTCCATATATCGTTATTCAATCACTATCAGAGTATGGGCAAATTAGGAAAGACAAAGAAAGAGGACAGATTCTTTATTGAGTTATTCAAAATGTCCATGACAGCAAACACAGGCCTTAATCATCACAAATCATACCAAATCCACGCGTATTTTTTCTCACTCACAAAGAGAAAAAAGAAAAACAAACAGATATTCTGGACCCAATTAAATTACATCAACTATAGAATATGATTCATCAGAATCATAAAGGGGCTTTTGCTCAGCGGATTTGGACTTCTTCTTACAGTTGTTCCTGATGGCCGTCAGCTTATACGGCGAAACATCAGTGCCGAGCCACTGATCCACGGTGAACAACTGCTGGTTGCATTGTTTGTGAGCTCCGGTAACGGTGACTTCCACGTACTTACAGTACCATCCATGGTGTGGGCCTGAACCATCTGAAGTCAAGTTCATTTTACAGATCGGCCCATTCAAACACGGACCTTTCCCACTGAAGATATCCAAGTTTCCCCTTTCGAAGTAGTTGTAACCAGGACCCATAAGTCCACCCCAGGCCTCTATGTTTTTTATTCTAAGTCCATAACCATCGGCATCGTAGAGAGTCAACGAAATGTTTGAATCGGTACCAGCTTTTATGATTGAGCCAGTGCGAATGTAAGCTGTGTACACACAATCTTCCTGCATTTCCCCCATCGAATAAGCAATTGCAAAGTAGAATAGAATAGAATACACAAGGTAGGTTTATTCTAGATCGATCTAGCACAACTATGTATGAATAGAGAGAGAGAAGAAGAAGAGTGACTTACAGCAGCAATAGAAGAAATGGAGATGAAGAAGAGGATGCTCATGAAATGGAACCACATTTGAGCTACTCCCATGGCGCCTTCTCGATCTGTCTAGTTGTCACTTTCTCTAGAGAATTGATTTTGTGATAATGGTGGAGTGAATAGTTTGATGTAGGAGTAGTTTTACTTATAGATGGGATCATGGCCGACAGGGGACCATATATAATAATACTTGCTTTAACTTTGAAATATTTTTACTAGTCTTATTCAAAATAAGTGAACTGTTGGATTTTTTTTATAATTCAAATTAAGTGAATTGTTTAAAGTTGAAGAGCGTAACTAAAATTTCTTTTATTTTCGCCCTTACTTACTTCTTCTAGGTGATAATTTCAACCGATTTAACTATTCATATTATGATTTAATTTAAATTATTTATATTTTTAAGAATAGTTTGACAATAAATAAAAGGAGAAAAAAAATGAGTTAAATTCATGCCCTAATTTTTTTTCTGTATTTTGTCAATAATTTACTTATTTTAAAATGAAAGAATTAAAAAAAAAATCACAATTTTATCATATTACTATTTGATTATAACAACTTTAATGTTTTGAAAGGTATCTTAACTAATAATAAAGATAAATTAGAAATTAAATTATAAAATATGCTTTAACTGTTGAAATTAAATAAGTAAAAATGAAGGAAGAAGTATACTATATAAGGAGTTAAAAGGTCAAAGATTAGATGGGAATACGAACGCCTACACGTGAAACAGGCGCTATACTAAAGTAGGAGTAGATGAATAAATAGCTGAACGTGCTGCAGTACAGCATATGAATAATTTCGAGATGCTGTTCCCATTACTCTAATTTAAGCAAAATATGCCATTCGGCTCTTTATACTTGTCACAATTGTCATTAAAACCTGCCAGATCTTAAGCATTAAACAGGGGGCGGATATGATGGTGAAAAATCCATCTCAATCTCCTTACCAAAAAGTTATAAAGTATTAAAATATTTTAATTTTGTTTTAATGTACAATATATAGAGAGAAATTTTAAACATTTTGAGCATAAGATTAAATATTTAATAGCTTAATAGTTGAGAGGGTTCAAAATTTACTTTAAAAATTCAAGTTCAAACGTTAAGTGTTATATTTTTATTTAGTAAAAATTCTAGATTCGCCATTGATATTAGATATGTTGATAAATTTATGAAAATAGACAAGTCATCATCGTGGTGGGGTGTGCTTTTACGCAACGTTCCCTAGTCCCTCCACCTAAAATCATTTTGCTTGTTTTCCTTTATACTCCTAAAAAATATGAATACTAATGGGTTTTGATTATTGTACGACCATAATTCATGTTTGAATATATAACAAAATTTCATGTAATATTTATTCTACTACCTCTTTCTATTTATTTGTTTATTTTTTACTTTGCACACCTATTAAGAAAATAATAATTGACATAATGAGTTTACTATTTTATTCCTATTAATTGATAGAATTACAAAATCAATTTACTCATTAGAGAAGTTCTAGCTTTTTCAAAAATGTTAACTCTCTAAATAAATTGATGGTTTAATAGGTAAAAATATACATTGTCTTTTCTTGATTAGTCAAATATGACAAGTAAAAAGTCAAAATTAAACAAGTAAAAAGGGACCAAGGGAGTATTAAATTGTTTATAATCTTTCAAAATAATTCTATCAATGATTAAGAAAAAAAATACCTTGAACTTCTAAAATGAAAATAATTTGAGACAATATTTTTTAAAAATCAGAACAAATAATTTAAGATGGAGTAAGTCAGAGTCGGAGCCAGCTTGGTGTCAGGGAGTTTATCCAAGCCCCTTTCGACGGAAAATTATTCTATTTATACAAAATTAAAATAATTTTTCATGTATATATAGTAGATATCAAACCCCTTCGACTAGTTCATGTGTTTACTTCTGCAAGTTTTGAACGCTCTTAGTAAAAAATCTTGACTGCATTATTTGAGGAAGTACTCCCTCTATTCCATATTAAGTGAATTTATGAGACAATGCACACATAAAAAATATTCAAAGACATAATTTAAATCTTATTTTTCTTTATTGCCCTTTGTGAAATCATAAATATAACTTTATAAATAGTGCAATTATCTCCTAGAAAATACTTATAAAACTTCATTAAAGGAAGAACAAATATGAAAAAAGATTCAAACACCGTCTTGAATTTTGAACAACTCCATTATTTTGTAATTACATGCTATTTTTGTCTTATTATTCACACATGCGTGAAAGAAGATTTTGAAATTTTGTATATATGCATTTGATTATTGCATTATTGCCTTTAAAAATTGTATGTTGTAAAACTAAAGCAAAATAAGACAAGAAATATAGAAGATTCAAGCAATATAAATAGGGAGACAAGAGATGAGAGCTTTTCTTATTATTCCAAGTCTTCAAGTGTATACAATATGAACCCTTATGCCTCTATTTATAGGGTAACATAGCGACATATAAAAGATTAGTTATAAACATGACATTAACATGAATATAATGGAGGAGGTTATGACAGTGAAAGGTTATAGGAATAATGGTTATAAAGTTGGAGGTTATGGAGGTTATGGTTATCTTCATAATGGAGGAAAGTAATGGAGATGTAACTTCTTGGTGTAGTGGACATCCACACTATAGATGTCCATAGATAATATGCCTCGTTAAAACCTTACTAGGAAAAAAACCATGTGGAAAAAAATTTCAGTGAAGGAAAAAGAGTACACATATCTTTTAATACGATTTGGATGTTGCCTCGTTAAAAACATTACCAGGAAAACCCTATTAGGATAAAACCATGCTTAAGGAAAAGAGTACAACACATATTTTTCTCCCCCTGATAAAATCTTTACTTAATATTTCGGATACGATGCATTCCAATCTTATATCACAACTTCTCAAATACTGATGTTGGCAATCCTTAGTGAATAACTTTACAAGATTATCACTTGAATGGGTCTTTGAACATCTATCTCGCCATTTTGTTGAAGATTATGTGTGAAAGATACTTTTGGTGAAATATGTTTTGTCTGATCTCCTTTGATTGTATCCTCTCTTCAATTGAGTTATCTATTATTTTCATACATGGTGGTTGGAATATCATTTTCAAAAGAAAATCACATATTTTCTGAATATGATAGATCATGATTCCAACCAAACACACTCCCAACTTAATTCATAGATCAATATTATTTATGCATGATTTGAAGAAGTGGTTACTAATGTGATTCTTTGAATGCCAAAATATTGTTGTCTCCATATGTAAATAAATAGTCCATTTGTGATCGAGATTTATGCAGATCGAATAAATATTCTGCATCTACATAATCAAATTATTTTTTACTCGGAGATTGATCATTTCAATTTTATTGAAGCTCGTTTTTCTTCTGAAAGAAATCACACATCTTCTATGTGTTGAGTCACTTGCTTTGCTAGTTTCTTGTCATAACTTGAATAATACTATGACAATCCTTTCACATAACTTTCGTTATGTATATCAAATAATCTTCTAGCATTTGCATAACCAGCAATCTGTAAGTGCACCAATTGCACAAATACATGTCATTTTAAATCCTTTTCATGAGATCAAAAAGATTCTTTCTCTGTGTTAAGCAATCTCAAAACCATTGGGTACTCAATGTAATTGCTTTAAGACCTTTTAAATCCTTCAAGGATTTTCATATAACATTCATCGTCTAGTTAGACATAATAATCATTCATTATACGTATTCAAGTATTTCATCTATTGCCAGACTGAAACAAGTCTCATTGCATCCACCAGTGGAGAATATATCTCTATTTAATAAAGTCAGGATTTTTGCGAAAATCCTTTATGCTCCGAGACACAAACCGTACTCTATTTCTTACTGGTATACTTTTGCACAATGATTCATTTGTACCCCACTGACATATATTTTGATCTATAAACTATAAGTTCAAAAACATCACTTTTCTAAGTGAAACAAAATATACTTGAATAGTGCATTTTATTTGGCCAATCATTTATCTGTCCACACTATAAGATAGATTTGAATTTAAGATCCTCGTAACCATTTATAGCATTGAGTGCTACTTCATATTAAAGATACAGTTGACTGTCATTTTGATTTGATTCCAATACGACATAGCTTATCGAGATCTCTTCATTTTTCATCATTTTCAAGTACCTGAACCTTTGTCAAGGTTTTATGAAGTGTTATGTCATAATGCTCTTTCAAAGTATTTACCTCATTATCATGACCATTTTGTTAATTTGCTCCTCTCCTTCCTCAAGGAGTTTTACGTTTGGAATCGATTAGTCTATCACACTTCTGACATACCATAGACTCTGTCCTTCAAGGACTATTTATTGGAGCATTAGCAGCTTCATTAAAATATTGGGTCAACAAATACATCTGGCATATTATTTGCAACATTTTGCAAATGAATTATCTCTTGAACTTCAAGTTCACATTTTTTTTAACGAGGATGTAGATAATTCACCCCACACATAATTTTCAGCTGCTAAACATATCTCCCCCTAATGTTAGGAAATCTAACATTTACCCCTAACCTCATTTGGAGATCCATCTTTGTGCGTGGTGGAGCAATAAAATCATATGTGCACACATCAAATTTTTATATGGAAGTTATTTGGTTCCCGACCCTAAACCAATTGTGATGGGAGAACCTTGTAGGCTTGATGCATACATGTAAAATAAACTCATCTCATACCAAATTTTATTTGAGAGATTTGTTCTCATAATCAATGGTCTAGCTATAATTGGAGGCATACAATTTCTGCTAAACCAACCAGCATTATCAACATGATTTTATAGTTTGGAACTGTGGTCTTAATTTAATAATTCGAGCAAACAACCTTACAAAAAGCAATTTGTAAGTTGATACAAATGCACATGTGATCATACCATAGATGCATCTATTAAGTCCGGAGTGTCGAATTTAGTAGGGTAGCATATATGTTTTATTTTTATCGGGTACCGAACAAATTCTGAGCACTCCGTCGGAGACTTTGAAGAATTTAGCCAAAGCTGAGATCTGGTGCAGCTCTTTAACTAGAGTTTGGGCCTTTAACGACCAGCTTTTGGGTTTTTAGCGACCAGTTACGCCCTTTATAAAACCCCAACTTAGCATTATTCCTCATTTTCTTTAAAGTGCGATAACTTGAGCTTTGGAGCTCCAATTTGGGTGATTCAAAAGGCAAAGTTGTGAGATTTTTCGAGGACAACTCGTAGGTGAGCTCGGAATCTGATTTGGGGTTCCTGTTTGAGATAAATTTCACAAAATACCTGCTGCCACAACCCCTTTTTGTGAGCTTGATTTTGGGATTTTAGAGACTTATTTTCTCATCCATTTTAGGCCTGATTTCAGCGATTCCTGAGTCCATTTTGAGGAGTTTTTCGAGGAGAGCGTTGTGGTGTTGTCAGAATTTACTGTAGACTACCCATTTCTGGTAAATATGCTGAATTAACTGCTGTCCCATTTTTAAAGTTCTTGAGGAAAAATTGGATTTTGGTTGCATGTTGGTTCTGTGTTGTTTTCGTGCCCCGAATTGTGTCCCATCATGGAACACAAGTTCGGGGAGCTGTTAAGAGTTTATTTCTGGGGTTAACTTCGGAATTTTCAGTACGGGTCCGAATTTTCCCATTTTGACCCCGAAATTGGTCCGTCTCCATTTCTTGCGATTTTAGTGTCTAAACGACCATAATAACGTTGTGACTCTATTTTGGATAGTGTGTCAGCGTTTCGAGGCCGTTCGAAAAGGGAAAGCTCCAGATGAGTGATTTTAGAGCGCGCGTGATCGGCCTACAGGTAGGCTACAATTTCCCTCTCTTAGATTGAGCTCGAGAGTGTGAATGCATGTTGATTAGTTGGGATTTGAGTTGGTAGTTATTGAATCATGCATAGGTGTTTAGAAATCATGTTTCGGCTTATTTCGAGAATTATCAGGTAACTGTGAGCATGCTATGTGTTACTAATTGACCCTCCTCGCTATGTGGAGTGCTTGTATGCTTAATTACTGTTTATTTGAAGCATGTTGGGCCTTAGTTTAGGTTTGACTAGGGCTTGCCTTAGAAATGCATGATTAGGAACCGATAGGCCTTAGTTTTACCCCGACGTCGCTCGGCCGACTTAGATCCCTGTAGACTGGTGTACCAGACTTGAGTCTGATAGTTTGGGTCGTAGTTAGGCGATACGCTTGCTCCGACGATAGTTATCCTTATTTCCTCGATGTTACGGCTTCACGAGTTACGTCAGCGACACTAGTTCTACTTCGCGATTTGAATTTGATTTTCGATTTGGTTACAAGGACTTACATTGATTGGCTAAATGTGGACGGCGTTCCATGGACATTTATGAGCATGGATCTATTAGGACTCTTTCAGCAACTACATTGGCACCTTTATAGAGCATTCGATTTAAGGTTCGGCCTCTATCGCCCAGATACTTATATAGAGCATCCGGTTTAAGGTTCGGCCTCTATTGCCCAGATACTTATATAGAGCATTCGATTAGAGGTCCGGCCTCAGTTACTTGATACTTGTGATTGGTTACTTGGGTATTTCTAGTGAGCATCCAGTTTGAGGTCCGGACTCCGTACTGTCATATTCTACTGATTAAGGTTGAGGTTCTGGTTCGATGTTCTTCGTTTTTGGGTTCTCTTATGCAATTCTCTTTAGGTATAGTTATTATGTGTACTCGTCGAGCTTATGGGGGTCCGATAGAGTTTTTAATTAAACTTGTGCACGAGTGTACCTTCTGGGCTTATGGGGGTCCAGGTGTAGTTAGCTTATAGATTGCTTTAGTTAGTTCTTTTTACACTCGTGTGCATTCCATTGTTTCTTAGATTTCTGTTCTTGATCTATGTTTGTGTTATTCCTTCTTTTCATATTGCCTTTACTTTTCAAGTTTAGTCGGCCTATGATGCCTTCTGGGTACCTGCTGTTTTGGTACTTATGCTACACTCTGCATCTGTTTCATGATGCAGGTTCGAGCACCAGTGCCCAGCGTTGATCCAATTTGGAGTAGTCTGATCCGGAGACGAGGGTGAGCATATGACGTTTTGTACTATTTCAGTTTCCAGCTGTATATATAGACTTGTCTTTTACCTTTCGAGCACTCCAGTCTCTGTGGTCCACTTTTGGGACTTGTACTCATTTTGCCAGTAGCTCTGTACTAGTGACTTCCAGGTTCTGGAATGGATCTTTATTTGTATTTATGTTTTGGGTTGCTTCCTCCTGTTTATATTATTATCTTAAAATTTGCCTACTCTTGTTTAGTTTTTGCCCTCATACCCATTACTTGTTGTTCTGGGTTACGGGTTGGCTTACCTACTGGTGGGTTATAGTAGGTGCAATCATGACTCGAGGAATCGGGTCGTGACATCATAATAGTAAACGGTCCACATGGCAGGTGAACGTGCCCATATTCACCTTTTTTTGTGTTCCAAATAATTTTAGGGGATACAATCTCAAACTTAAATTGTACAATGATCATTTTATCACAAGAACAAGCTACAAAAGAGAATTCTTGAATAATCTTTTATTTCTTCAACATATAGCCACGTGAATTTTCAATTTCTTTTGCATCACATTTGAATCGAAATGGCCAACCGATTATGCCAACTGATATTTATTCTAGTAAACTTCTAACTTACTTTTGCATGTGAGTCCATCATCATACCCATATTTGTATACAACAAACAAGAGGAAAAAATGGGTAATCTTATACGCAAATATTTATAACCCACTTTGATTGTAGTAATTTAAAGATATAAAATCTTCCCATAATTTATAGTCTCAATATAATAATTTTTTTCTTTTGAATTCCTTCGAAACTTAAAAAAATTTCTTTTGAGACTTACTACATTCCCAATATTATGAACAATTTCATTCCTTCGGATAGTAACAAATTAGCCCTTTCGAAACTCTCAATTAATTTTGTGTACTATCACAAATTTCACAACACCATTCTTATGATGACCATCTCCATCAAGGAGAAAATTATTAATATTGTCATGGTTAAAAGATTATTACATGCAAGACTTATTTCTTGACAACCAAGGACAAATTTGTGTTGCCACACAACAATATTTATTTTGGTCATGGCCACAACCTTTACAGGAAATAATTATTTCTTTCTTTTGTCCTGCAATAGTTCATGATAGAACATACCACAATATTTGTGATGTACTCAAAGTATATAACCAAATAATCGTTTATGTCAAAATATTTTTTCAATCTCTCAAACTTCCCATAGAAATACATGAACATGTTCTTATCCATACGAGCACAAGTCACATTTTCTTCAAGAAATGGACCATAACCATTTGTACATGCTCCATAAGTTTTTATCAGAAACTCATTGTCATGCTTTCACATTTATCAAATTTATGTGACTCACCTCAACATCACTTTAAGAGGTCAAATGTACCAAATATACTACCACTCTGTATTCTTTTATTTTGATGGAGGATTTACAAAAAATTTCAAATTGGGTTGCACCAACAACAGTGTGGCCAATAACTTTTCATATCACTTTAATGGATAAAAATTACCTTCACATTTTGAAGGATCATCTTAAGAACCTTCTTCCTTTTAATCACCACAATGATGACCATTAACATTTTACTACGCCCATATTCATACATTCAACCACTTGTCATTTTTCAGACATATTATGCACTGCTACCACATTCACATAAGAGAATGGAGCAAATTAATTGGGCAAATTTCATGATTTTCAGTCAAAAGTATACAACTTTATGTTAGTCATTATCATATCATCACTATAGTGCATTAGGACTTAAACCCAATGTCTTACCCATATAAAAACATCTTTGGCCATAAATCAATGGGACTTGAACCCAAATTCTTATTATCATGATTCACCGAGACTTTAACTCTGTGTCTTACCCACTTGGTGTGGTGAAACTTGAATTCACCGTCTTACTCTCAATCAATGTCTTGATAAACCAAATACGTTACCAACAAAAATAATTATCGAAAATCATAAATATAATCTGAATTACTTTAAGCATAAGAAATATGAACAAAATCAATTAATTAGAACAACATGTTGGAATCATATAAAAGTCCCAAGTTAAAATAAATTAAAGCCTTTTAACATTCCTTCTCAATATTGTTACGGAGATTAACATAATTTACTAACCATTTTAAAATAACTACAAAATAAATTTTGTTAGTATAAATAATATATTAATAACTCAACAAGTAAATGTTTAGATAAACAAAAATAAAGAGGTGCAAAAGTAACCAATAATGATAATCCAATCAATATGTATATGCCACATAATTCAACAACTTATCTTTTAATAAAACAAGATCATAAAGAACAATTCTTTACAAATTATTAACTTATAAAACTAATTTTGCTTTTTAAATATATAAGTGATCAAATTAAAAGTTTGCTCAAAGTAAAAGCAACTTGCTGGACTCATATGATTTTGAGATGGTAAGAAAACTAATGATGCATAATCAAAAGTAAAATATAAAATAGATTATATAGTAATTTACCTTGTTTCAGAGAGAAAAAGAAGCACAAATATTTTTTTACCTTCTTTATATTTACTTTGCTTCAATCCTTCAATAGTAGAACAATCGTGCTGATAACATATTGTAAAACTAAAGAAAAATAAGACAACAAATATAGAAGATTAAAGCAATAGAAATAGGGAGACAAGAGATGAGAGTTTTTCTTATTATTTCAAGTCTTCAAGTGTTTACAATATGAACCCTTATTCCTCTATTTATAGTGTAACATAGAGACATGCAAAAGATTAGTAATAAACATGACATTAACATGAATATAATGGAGGAGGTTATGAAAGTGAAAGTTTAAGAGAATAATAGTTATAAAGTTGGAGGTTATGAAGGTTATGGTTATCTTCATAATGGAGGAAAGTAATGATGATGTAACTTCTTGGTGTAGTAGACATCCACACTACAATATTTTATAACATATTACAATTTTTCAAAAATAAGAAATTAAGGAGCATGTATATAAATAGCTTTTTAGGCCTGTAAATTGGTCATTGAAAATTTTTAAGAACCAATTGATCTTATAGGTAAGAATAAGTGAACTTACTTACTCCTTAAGGCGTCGTTTGGTGTGAGGGATAGATTTAACTAGTCTTGAAATAAAAAAATAGTCTTGAGATAAAATTTTGATATCTTATTTGGTTTTCAAGTTTGGAATCACTTATCTCACCATTTATATGATAGTAATGAGATAAGTTATTCTAAATACATGGTGGAATAAGTTATCCCAAGATAACTAATCCCAGGATAATTAATTCTGTGATAACTTATTTCCAACCAAATTTTTAAGTGAAAATTTTATAATTGACATATATAAGACTAATTATTACTAGTTATGACATTATTCTTTATGTTTCAAGTTTTAACATTAAATAATTATGGATTATAACATTTGTTAAATAAAAAAAAGTAAAAGAAATGGAATATAAATTAACATACAAATTAATAATAGTAATGATAATTAATAATAGGCATAAAATCAAGAGAGGAATAACAAACAAAATATTTGTTTTCCTTATTTAGCTCAAAACAGTTACTAGTCTTTTCTCTCACCTGTTAATTGTCTATCAAAACATAAATCAATTATTTTTTACTCAATATTCGTATCTTTCTCCATCATTGCTCAAAATTTTCTCTTCTCTCACTATTTTTTTTTGTTTCGCCATTATCTTTCTCTAGGATAGAAGGTTTCTTATCAATATTAATTAAATATGGTGGTAGATGAGATTATTCAGGTTAATGTTTATTTCGAAAGTGTTTTAGTGAATAGTATCCAATTTTTATTTCAATAAATCTTTTAATATGTAGTGTTCAATTTTTATATAAGAATTGTTTAGTTTTGACATGAATTTCGTATAGAAATTTGCATATACTTGCAATGGAATTAATTTATATACTGTTAGTTTATAATTAAAGAAATTTTACAATTAACTTGTTTGAATTTGATACTCTTCTTGGTATGATTCTTGTATGAACTAGCGTTTAGTGTTGGTATGAAATGCGTATATAAATGTTCATATTAGTGTTTATTTTGAATTTGGTACTCTTTTTGGTATGAACTTTGCATGAATCAGTGTTTAGTCTTGTTATGATATTGATATAGAAATGATCAAGTTAATGTTTATAACTAAAGAATGCTTACAATTGCCTTGTTTGAATTTGATACGCTTCTTAGTATGAATTAGTGTTTAATATTGGTATGGAATTGGTATAGAAAATGATAAAAACTTGTATGCATTTGGTATACTATTTATATAACAAAACACAATTACTAGTAACAATCGTTTTGAAATTGGTGTTCTTTTGGTTGAGAGACCACAACTTGAACGCTGAAAGGAGTTTGCTGATGTGAAACTCAAGAGGTCTAAAGTTACGTGCAACACATGTCGTCGGGAGGGACACAACAAGAGGACATGTTCAAATTATCCTGCTGAAAATTAGTCATAATTTATTTTTATTTTATTTTAGTTATTTAATTTTGACAAACACATAGGTTTAATTTTTTTGGTCAGAATTCTAATTTCAGAACATTTATTACGTGTACTACTTATTCCTATGTTTATGCAGTGTTTTTCAAATGTCGACTAAAAAAGGAAAACTGATTATTGTTGGTAACCATTTGGTATCCACATGATATCCAATTGGTATCCAGTGAAACAAAAATTAAGTCCACCAATGTAGGCAATTGGTATCCTATTGGTATTCAACTGATATTGAATTGAAAATTTTAAGCCTAACCATGTATGCTATTGGTATATAATTGGTATCAAGCTGAAAATACATTGTATGTTATTTGTATCCAATTAGAAAAATTAAGTTTAGCAATGTATGCAATTGGTATTTAATTGGTATCCAACTGAAAATACAATATATCATTAAGATCTCAACTAAGTGAGCCAAGCTAAAACTAATTAATGTTCATATCCAATTGATATTCATTTCAAAAGCCTAATTGTAACAATGTATGCCTTGGTATCTAAATAGAATTTCAAAATATTTAATTCTTTCTACTTTGTGTTTGCAATATTTTTCAAAACTAAAATTCCAATCTGAAACTGGTTACTGATATCCAATTTGGTTCCAACTTAAAAAATGAATACTAAACACTATATGAAATTGATATCTAAGTGGTATTCAATTTATATCCATATGGAAAAATTAAGTCTAACAATGTATGCTTTTATACTCAACATAAAACATACTTTTGATTTTCAAAAATCATGAACGAAATCAATAAAATCTGTTTAATACTACATAGTAACAATAATGCATAATATATATTGTTGTAAAAAACTGAAGTGAAATAAATAGCATCCTATAATCAAAACATGAAATGAAATTCTAAGCCTATCATCTATCTGCCAATTGATCTCCTTGGCCTTGGTATAGGATAATTGGTAGTAGCCGGAGCATATTCTTTTACTATGCGCGGTCCATATTTTTTGACCCTTACTATTTGGAGGAGAGGATATTTTCTTTGATTCTTGTTTCTTCTCCTTCACATGGTTTTGTTTCTTCTTTTGAGGGGTAACTATGTTCTTCGTCGGAGTTGCATTCGTCTTGGGTGGCGGAGTTTGAATTAGAATATTAAAATTTGGAGGCTCTATTTCAAGATTAGATACATCCTCTACAGATCTCAGATTCTTTTTAGGTGTATGAAGAAGTTTTTATTTTTTCGGCATATTTGTTTGTGTATTGAAAATTTTGATTATTGACAGTGTGTACAAAATTTGTGGCAGTTTACGTTTAAATAGAGAAGAAGAAGAATGAAGAAGTCAGAAGAGAAAGAGAGACTGGTATGGGTGGAAAGAGAAATCAGTGTGGGTATGTGATGTTTTATTTGAAAATATACTTAAGACTGATTTTAGAGTCGCCACTTAATTTTTAAAGTAAAATTAAGAAAACTATTGTTTTCAAAAGACTAAAATAGAAAATCTAATGAAAACTTAAAAGAGGTTCGGGGTTCTTATTAGTATTTTGGAAGGGTTTGAAAGCACCCAAAATACCCGCTAATATGCGGTTATCCGGTAATTAACTATTTGGCTAATTATTATTTTTTAAAGATGGCATGCTTGACAAAATAGAGGGAACAAGCAATTAAGACTTAAAATCATTTTTTTAGGGGAGGGGAAATATTAAAAATATTATTAAGTAAAATTTTAAAGTAATTTAAGTAGAAAAATAAGCATGATTATTTAGTCTTTAGAAAATCCCGAAGTGACTATCTTTTGGGGAAATCGAATTAGGAACCTTAAAATTGACTAGAAAATAAACATTTAAACAAATACGAAGCAGATAAAACTAAAGGGATAGAGAGAGTTTGGGTCCCAAGTCTGATTTTCTATCCGATTGGGCCAGTACTTGGGCCTACTTTCACTTTGGGCTTTTGGCCCATTGGAGCCCACATGTACCTGTCCTAGGCTAACATAAAAAAAACTTTCTTTTGAGCTTTTCGCCCAATCTCCATCTGTCCTAAAAATAGCAAATAATAACAAACATAAATGGGTCTTTGACCCAATTACATTACAATACAAAAACTGAAATTTAAGAGGGCTTCTCAGGTTTCTGCTGTGATATACAATGTATACAACTGTTGTATACAGTCCTTCTTGGACTCTTGAACACCTGTACATTGACTTTTGGGGACCTGTTCCTTGATTTTTATAGCTGGCCGACTCAATAAGGTAGAATTGGGCCTCCGTGGCACAATAAGAAGGTGCAAGGATAGGCGAAAGAGTCCATGAGGACTCGGGGTAGATTTACATGCAACAAGAATGATAAAATAAGGATTAATAATCAATAATGAACAAATAAATCGATTTAATTCTTATCAGATAAAGTAATGCTATCGAACTCAAAGCAGTTTTAAATGCACAATACTTAGTATTAATGACTCACACATAAGTCCCATGATTAATCAACTGAGTGTTACACTTTCAAATAAAATATATTGAAAGAGATGATGAATAATTGGCAAGAGACTTGATCATAAATCAACATTAAGAACAATATAAGACAACAATTGAAAATAACATCATATATATTATTTTATAATAAAGAAAGGGCATTCATAGTTACAAACCAGAGAAAAGGCTAACACTTGAAGTATGACACGTGCATATAGACAAGACAAAGGCAACAAATACTAAACTATGCACAATTAACACGGAGAACTAATCACATTTTTTCAATAGTCAATGACATCAAAACAAATAAATAATGAACACAACATAGTTAAGCTACCATATTAATTAAGTTAGAGATAACCAGAAAAGAAGCAAGTTAAGGAAGTCATATTTAATAATTGAAACAACGAAATTAGATCCAAAACAAGACAATTAGTACTATTACTACACTATAAGTAACACAGAAATTGCCCAAGGGACATACACCCTAAAGATGAGACAAAACTCATTGATTTAAGTAAGATTTAAATTGATTGAAGCCTTTGTTAAAGATATAACTCAAATAACCACATCTTAAATCAAGAAGAGAGTCCCTCATGTCATAATTAACTAATACATTAGCTTTACAAGCTTTAAAACAAAGCTTCAACCAAATTGCAGGTTCAGAACTTTAAATAAAAAATCGAGAAAATTCAGAACACTTGTTATCGATTACTAGAAAGATCTAACGCTATCCCGCATACATTAACCATTTAAAAAAAGTATATGCTACTCAACCGGAAATATTCTGAGATTGACAAAATATCAACAGTAAACTGGGACAATATGATCAAAATACAGCTTAAGCCAGCTCAATGGCACCACTACCTATTTTATCTATAAGAGGAGCATCATTTAGCTATATTCAAATGTCAAAACGACAACTCTGTATTTCCTTTAAGGAAATTAGAAAGCAAACAACAACCACATAGTCGAGATTGAAAACTTCAAATGATAAACACGAGGTGAAGAGGAATTCAACAAAGGGCAAGGAATTTACCTTTTTCGGGGCAGGAACTGGGACAAACGAACAGAGCAATGACGACCTCTACCACACAAGTTCTGACTCGAGTAGCGACCAAGGAATTTGAAAAGAATATCGAACACAAAAACCGAAATTAGTTCTCCTCTGTTTTTTTTAAGTGTATTTAATGTGTATTTTAGCTAATTTTTGCTTAATTTTTCTCTGTTCTATCGCTCAAAAATCCCACCCCACAACTATGAAAGAAGAGGGGTTTAAATAGGAGGAAGATTAGGGTTAAAAAAAAGGGGGGGGGGGGGGGAATCAGATAGATTTTAGGGTGAATTCGAAATTCCAAAATTTGAAATTCAAAAGCTTTCCTAAGATAAGGCTGCCAGCCAACTCGAATTTGTACCAAATCCAACGGATAGAGAATGGAGGCCGCTCGATCTTGGAGGAAGGACGCTTGAGGAAGGAGATTGCTCCACCTAGCACTGCTTACGTACGAACGATAAATGAGAGAGGGAGAAAACAACACAACAAGAGTGGGCTCGGGTCGCGATGGGTTCACTGGACGCTGCTTCGTTCTGGGTTTCGCGAGGAAGAAAAACAAAGTTGGGGTCGTTTGGTTGTATGCGTATGTTTGCTGCTGTGTATTGTATTGTTGCTGGAATTTTGGTATTGGGCTGGGAATTGAGTATGTATATGGATTTGGTATGGGTTAGTATTGTTGGTGGGCTACTGATTGCAGGTAAAGGCCCAAAGTGGTTTTGCAAAGGGTTAGAATAGATTGATTATGTTTGGCTAAGATTGTAATTGAAGAATAGTCCAAATAAATTTCAATTATAACCAAATTGAATCTAATCGGTGTATTTGGTCAAAATTTAAATAAGACGAATTAATATAAATTTATTAATGAGCTTCTTAATATTAGCGAGATAAAATAATTAAGTTAATTATAAAATAAATAATTTAAAATATAAACTACTATATAACTAAACTAATTAAAAATATTGAATTAAAATAAAATCTTTTTGAGAAGAATTTCAAAAATTTATAAACTATACTAATTATATATAAAATTATATAAAACATATATATTACTTAAAAATTATAAAATGATAAAATTAATTAAAAGAAACTTGAAAAATATTTTTAACTTTTTATAAAACTAATTATTCCAAATCGTTCGAAATTGAAGAAGCTCGATGATTAATTTATATTGTGGAGGTCCAAAATTGGGTGTCAACAATTGTCCCTCATTTGACTTGGATTGATTCAAGAAATTCGAGAAAAATAAAATTGACTAATCCAATTTTGACCGACCACATCTTCATCCTTCAGAAAAATGACTTTTGGTACGGACTTTAGGAATTATGGCCAAACCCCGGAAATGAGTTTCCTACATACCTCAGGCTATATGAGAATTCAGGCTACTTGTAGTTCGATACGCTTAATTTGATGCACGATTTTGAAAGAATTCAAAAGTTATCCCGATATCGAATTATGAAGAAATCAGAATGCTCGGGACTAAGATTTGAGAGAGATTGTTTGAATACAACCGAGCTTTCAAATATTGATCCCGCCTACATATCCCTCAACCTAGAGAATCAGTCTGCTTGTAGTTCGACTCGATTGGTTGAAAAGGAAACCTATTATGCAAGATAACCTGCGGTTCTAGAAGAGTGACAAATAAGTCGAGTTATGAAAAAGAGGCTTGCAACCTCTTTGCCATGAATGTGGAGCTCTTTACATCCATAAGTAAGAACTTACACGGACATAATTCCCAAAGCTCTTGGTGTATTGTCACTCGGATTTGGAAAGTTACCTCCGATGGAAACCAAAATCCTTCGGATGCGAAACTGAAACCAGTAAACCTAAAGAAAAACCCACATGCCTTCTGATACGGGTGTGGTTTGATTGTGGTGAAAGTCGCTCCTCAGCTCGGGCCTTAAGAGTTTGGCACTCCTCTTCGGACTATGTCTCAGTTCGCTGCTAAGAAAAAGTTCCATATTGTGCTGCGTCCTTGTTGATGTCATCCGCACCTGTGGTTTAACTTGAGAATTCATCCTCTTGGATGCTATCGACAAAGATTGAGATAAAATTTATTAGCATAAAAATATAATTCAAATGGAGAGATCGCGTCTTTTACCATGTAGACACTTAGTCACTCTCCTTGAACATTTAACGTTAGTTCCTTCATCTTGACGTTAGGCGAATAAAACTTGTATCTCATATTTGCAATATAATTATTTGAATGTACTCTTCCTTTGATATCGAAATAATAAAATATAAACTAATGTAATATGTTGATGGCTCTCTTGATGACTTTCTTGCAAATGAAAATAATGATGATGATTCTTCATTGGTAAGATGATGATAATGGTAGGATGATGTTTCTCCATTGATATGATGATGATGATGCTCCATCGATAAGATGATGATGTTGATGCTCCATTGGTAGGATGACGATGATGATAGGACAATGTTGCTCCATCGATGGGATGATGATAATGATAGGACGATGATGCTACTCCATCGATCGGATGATGAGGATATGATTAACAATGATCCATTGATAGGATAATATTGTTTAGGGTCCATTGGTAGGATGATGATAATGAAGAACCGTCGGTAGGAAAATGTTGATCCATTGGTAGGATAATGTTGATGATCTATTGGTAGGATAATGTTGATGATCCATTAGTAGGATAATGTTGATCCATTGGTAGGATAATGTCGATGATCCATTGGTAGGATAATGTTGATGATCCATTGGTAGGATAATGTTGATCCATTGATTGGATAATTTTGATCCATTGGTAGGATAATGAAGATCCATTGGTAGGATAATGTCGATGATCTATTGGTATGATAATGATAATAAAGATCCTTTGGTAGGATGATGTTAATAAAAAATGAAGATCCGTTGGTAGGATGAGGATATTCCATTAATAGAATGACGATGATGTCCCTCTGGGTGATGGTATTATCTCATTTGATATTATTCTAGTAATGTTCATCCAGGTGGTAAACACGATGTCCCTCATGGTAGTTCACATAACCGCGTTTTGTATCAACGAGATCCGTGAATAGTCTTCAAACATTCTTGATGCTGAAAAGTGTAATCTCGTGTCATCGAAGATGCTTGTATATGTTGAGAGTGATTCTTTTACTTGTTCCCATTTTGAACACTTTGTTTTCGTTGTGACTTATGCTTTGCTGGGAATTTAAACGAGGTGTTGTTGCTCGTATTCTAAACTCTTTATTTTTCTTTTGAAAAACTTAAATGACTTTCCTGCATCTACAGAAAAGTTGTCAATTTTGGGGAGCTCCTCGCCCTTTTGACTACTCCATATTCATTTAATGGAGAAATATGACGAACTTGAGGCAATCTTATAGATCTGCATCTACAGAAAAATTGTTAGTTTTTAAAACAAACTGATATGTGTTGACTTCTTCAAGCGCTTGCTCCTTGTCTTGCTATCTTCAGTTGATCGCTCTGATATCTTGCTTCTCGATAGACATGACAAAAAGTTTTATGCAAAAATATTTGAAATATAGATAAAATCTTTTAGAAAAAGGTTTTCAAAAAGCTGTAATTGAAAAGAGGTCACTGCCAAGTGTCATGTCACGTCAAGCTTAAATGAACGTAATTGATTTGAAACTTTAGGGTGTCCGATAGCTTTTTCTGGAGAATTCAAAAATCCTTAAAGCTTGAGAAATTTCTGACATGGTTCTCCCGAAATCTACTATAATCGGGAAGTTTTGTAGTTGACTCTGAAATTCAAAGGTATCGGAGATTGCTGCAGTTGACTATGAACTTTAATGATGCCAGAGATCATTTGAAGCCAGCTTTAAACTTCTAATATGCTCGAAANTGTAGTTGACTCTGAAATGCAAAGGTATCGGAGATTGCTGCAGTTGACTATGAACTTTAATGATGCCAGAGATCATTTGAAGCCAGCTTTAAACTTCTAATATGCTCGAAATATTCGAAATTTACTACAAACTTCTAGTGATGCTTGATGGAATTTTTGGGGCCATCCTCATAAATTTATGTCCCAGTTAGATGTCTTGGGGTATCTCGAATTGTTGATATATCACTTGTAGAATTTTTGAGACCCTCTCAAAAATCAGTTGCAACTCGCAATGTATCTTCAATCTTGACTTGTTGAAGAAAATATATTATTCTTTAGAATTTTTGAGTCCCTCTCAAATATTCTATCCAGTTTCTATTGCAAAGAAAAATAGAAATCTTATGGGAGATATAACCGACCTGTTGTGGCGCCTACGTATCCCGTTGAGGCAAGAATCAGGTCAAACGTAATTCTCCCTCTCGAGAATTAACAAAAATAAGAAATTAAACGAGGAAACGACCGAAATCGATATAGACCGCCTACGTATCTCATTCTTGAGAATTTAGGTCGAACGTAGTTCAAGTACAAAAGAAAACATTAAAAGGGGGATAAATGGGTGACCGAGGCCGATATAGGCCGCCTACATATCTCATTCTTGATAATTCAGGTCAGACGTAGTTCATTACAAAGGGATAAATTCTAAGCATAAATGATTACAAGCAAATAAAGGCGGTTACAAGGAAAAGATAGAAATCTAGTCTTCAAAGATGGTGTCTTTTAACAGCATTTAAGTAGATTGATGACTTGTGAGATCCTATGTTCACGCTCAACCCTGTAATGTCATCAAACAAATGTATCGATGTGTTCTTTAAGCAAATGGATGAGTTCTCTCTCCCGCGCTTCTGTCAGATAGGTACCAATTTTGATTTCTTTGATGCATTCATCATTTTCCTGATTCACTATTCTAATTTCTTCTGAATTTGGCTCATCGTGACTCTCGAACTGTCTGTAATTCCTCAACCAGGTGTTTAGGTACCATGATCATTTCATTGTGATCCTCAAATTCGTCTGCATCTACCCCATTTTGTTCATTCAGCTTGTGACATGACATGATATTGACAGATTTGAAAATATTTTCACTGAAATCATAGACAGATACTGTTAGATAGCAAATATAAAGTAAGTAAAGCAGATTTTCGCAATAAAGGAGGTTTTTGTTGAAATAAGAAAATAAGAACTTCGTCCATGACGATACATCATTTTGCCTTTTTTTTTTTCAAAATTATTAAGAGCGGGATTAAAATATAGTTAGGAAAAAATGAAGGAAAGGATGGGTCTCGAGCCTCATTCGAAACACCACCAATTTTAGAAATAGCATATAAATTGTCTATGTCTACCAAGACGAGTGAGGAATCAAGAGCGGAGTGGATGTCCAGTTAGGAATTTTTTCCTTTGGCTCGGTGTCTACTATGACAAGTGTCTCAATCATCTCTTCAAGCACAATATCACTTTCTTTGAACAAATTTTCAATTCCTTCCCCTTGACCATTTTGCGTTGGAAAAGGCAGATATGAGTGAGACAATGATTTTGGAAAAGCTTGATCGATCTTCAGCTTGTTCTGACCCTCCTTTGGCACTAAAGCAAAAACTTGATAAGGTGCCATGATCACAAATTTGAATTTCTCTCTTTTGGTTGGAGAGGCTACAACTTTCTCAATCTTCTCAAGGTTGGCTGAGATTATAACTTTCTCCCCATTCATATCTTCTTTGACTTTGACCATATTAATAGTCACCCCTCCATGATTCGGCATGGGTTACTATTAACATTAGGAGTGGCGGTCTGAAAAGTGACGACCTTTTGTATGCGTATGTTTGCTGCTGTGTATTGTATTGTTGTTGGAATTTTGGTATTGGGCTGGGAATTGAGTATGTATATGGATTTGGTATGGAATTGTATTGTTGGTGGGCTACTGATTGCAGGTAAAGGCTCAAAGTGGTTTTGCAAAGGGTTGGAATAGATTGATTATGTTTGGCTAAGATTGTAATTGAATAATAGTCCAAATAAATTTCAATTATAACCAAATTGAATCTAATCGGTGTATTTGGTCAAAATTTAAATAAGACGAATTAATATAAATTTATTAATGAGCTTCTTAATATTAGCGAGATAAAATAATTAAGTTAATTATTAAATAAATAGTTTAAAATATAAACTACTATATAACTAAACTAATTAAAAATATTTAATTAAAACAAAATCTTTTTGAGACGATATTCAAAAATTTATAAACTATACTAATTATATACAAAATGATATAAAAACATATATATTACTTAAAAATTATAAAAATGATAAAATTAATTAAAAGAAACTTGAAAAATATTTTTAACTTTTTATAAAACTAATTATTCCAAATCGTTCGAAATTGAAGAAGCTCGATAATTAATTTATATTGTGGATGTCCAAAATTGGGTGTCAACATGTGAGAGTGGGGGTGGGGTGTGGTATGTGATGTGTTAAAAGAAATCCTGTTGAAGGTGTAATTGATAATTTTACACGTATTCTCTCTCATAATTTTCTCTTTCTCTCACTTATTAACATTATATAAATTAATAAAATATAATTAATTAATTTATAAATTGAAACTGATATGTTAATACTTGTAATTAAATTTTATAAGTAGTAATAAAAGAGTACATATAAAGGTTGTAATATTAACCCTTAAATAGATATGTGGAGTGATTTTTCTAATTTTTAATGAAATCTTTTTAATCACGAACCAAAAATATGGTCCCCAAAATCATTTTAAGGACTAGTTTAATAATGACTGCGAAACAATTTAAGGACAAATTTCACATTCCGTTCTTAATGACCTTTCGTGATGGAGGCTACATAAATGGGAATTGGGATGATGATTTATTTTTTGGTCGCTATTGACTTTTAGGGATTAGAAAATTATTTTAGGAAAATTATGCGGAATGACAAATAGTTATAGTGTATTATTAAATTAAGTTATAGTTTCGCTAATTTATGATTTGCGGTCATAGTTTATTTAAATTTCCTAGGTTTGGGACCCACCAACGAATTTGTATTAAAATAGTAAACACACGGAAGGGAGTTTATATACCTTTTTATAAAAATCACAATTTATCTCTCCTCTCTCTACTTACTTGTTTTTCTCCTAAAATCTCTCATCCACTTCAATTTTGAATTTTGAATTCTCATATTCTATTTATACAAATAATTATATATGTACGTATTGGTGTGTATATATATAATTTTTTTCTACTTTGTTTGTATATTCTGATCTCCCACATATTAACATCCAAAATAACGTAGACGATTCATTTGTATATTTTCAATAATTGTATAAAATTAGTTATATAATATACAGATTCCTATATATAAATACAAATACAAATACACACACATATATGTGTGTGTGTGAGAGAGAGAGATTTGTATAAATACAAAAAAAAATGTATATATTAAATACAAAAATAATTATTTGTATTTAATATATTATTTCTAAGCAACATATTTTATTTAATTAGTGTGGTGTTCTTGTAACAAATCTGCAAGACCACGGAGGAGCACTACGCTGCAGTAGCAGGGGTAAAAAGCCCCCTAAATACTTGGATCAATATGTGATCTCAAATGCCAAGCAAGGACCACTTGTGCTAGTACCTTTTCCAGCAAGTACTGGTGCAAAGAGCTCTCCAGCCTAATATCTATCTATATAAGTAGAAGAGATACAACCAAAGAGAAAGCAATGAATGAGTTGTCTTTTAATTTCTTAGCTTTGTAGTAGTTTGGAACCTCCCTTCGTTCTTGTTTTTTTTTTTCATTTTTTCAAAGCTTTTCTACAATTTTCAGTAATTGTAAGTTTCTATATATCTTCAATACAAGTTAATCTGTTACATTTGGTGCTTTCATTGACCCTCCTCTACCAATGGGTGATGGTGCTCACAACACTCGTTTGCGGACATTGGACGATGCCGTCAAACAACTCCAAAAAGAAGTTCCTACTCACGGATTGGATTCCATTAACACCACCCTTCATGATCTTGTTTCTCATATTTCTACCCTTCAGATCCCTCCATCTACTAAAAAAAGCCCTAACCCGTCTGCCCCTGGTCCTTCTTCCTTGCTCCCACCTCAAAATTTCTTTTACCAGCACTTTTCTTCCCCACCACCAAACCCTAATTTCAACCAGTTTCCTCCTTCGCAACCTACCCAGCAACACCCTTTTATGCCTTTTCGTCGAGACAAACCTGCACCCATCTACTTACCAAAATTTGATGGCCAACATGCTGAAAGTTGGGTGTTTCAAGCCAATCAATACTTTGATATCTATGGCATTCCATATGAAAACCGCTTGAACTTAGCCTCTTTCTACCTGGAGGGTACTGCTAGAGATTGGTACCAATGGATACATAAAAATCATCAACTTATCTGTTGGGATCATTTCACCAAGGCATTGGTGGTTCGTTTTGGTTCCAAATCTATGGAGGCACCTGAGGGAATTATGGCTAAACTCCAGATGACTACCTCTGTTTGGGACTGTCTCTCTCAGTTCGAACAAATCGCCAATCGCTCCTCTGATGTTAATCTGTTGATGATGAAACACTGTTTTATTTCTGGGCTGCATCCAAATATCAAAAGTGATGTTTTATACTTTCGGTCCAATACTCTGAATGATGCCATTAGCCTTGCCTTTTTACAAGAGCAAAAACATTTGGCCCAAGTGAAACCACCAACCCGGCCCAATCAGTTCTCTAAGGCGTTGTTCGTTTCTTTCCTTTCTCAGTCCACTTTCAGCCCCAAAATCAATTCGCCTTTTTCATCCGCTTTTTCTTCGTTGCCTGCGGCCTCACTTCCTAGTGTTGGTCGTGTTCCTTTTCGAAAACTCAACCCAACAAAAATTCAACGCAAACGTGAGCTTAACCTTTGTTTCAATTGCGATGAAAAATATCAAAAGGGTCATCGTTATTCTTCTCCACCACAACTCTTTCTCCTCCTCTCTGAAGATGAACCACTAGATGAATCCACACATGTATCTCCAACATCTCCATCACCTCCACAAGATCTTAATATCTCGTCCCCACCGACTGAACCTTCTCTCCTTGCTATCAGCTACCGGGCTTTGTCTGGTAGACCTCCCACCATCACTTCTCTTCCTTTCACTTGTCACGTAAAAGCCTAGACTGCTCAAGTTCTCCTTGATGATGGGAGCACTCACAATTTTATCACTTCCCGTGTTGTGAAATCTCTTAAATTGCCCATTGAATCGTCTGTCAAATTTTCTGATTTGGTGGGTAACAGTCATAGTCTTCCATGTTTAGATGTCATCCACGATCTTTCTATCACTATACAAGGTCACACCTTCTGGACAGACTTCTTTGTCATTGATTTACATGGTTCTGACTTGGTTTTAGGAGTGATCTGGTTGGCGACTTTGGGTCCAATCATGACAGATTATGCCCAATGCCTCTTCCAATTTAACTTCTGCGGGAAACTTATATCGTGGTCTAGAGATCCTCCTCCCACACTGAGAAAGGTCCAATCCTCTACTTTACGACGTTTTAGTCAAACTGATTACATCTCTTGCTTGTTTCGTTTGGAGCTGTTGTCTCCAGCAAAAACCTCGGAGTCTGACCACCCTTATGTTCTTACCCAATTGCTTGAATCTTATACAAATGTGTTTGTGTCTCCAATAGACTTACCACCTTCACGCCTTCAAGATCAACGTATTCCACTAATCCCTGGTTCTACCCCTGTGAATGTCCGTCCATATTGCTATCCGCATTTTCAAAAGAGTGAAATTAAGCGGCTGGTTTCTGATATGCTCAAATCTGGTGTCATTCGACCTAGTTTCAGCCCTTATTCATCCCCCATTCTACTGGTGCATAAGAAATATGTCACATGGCGCTTTTACGTCGACTACAGGGCCTTAAATTCTATCAAAGTGTAGATTTCCCATTCCCACAGTGGAGGAACTATTTGATGAGCTCCACGGTGCTTGTTTCTTTTCTAAACTCAATTTATTGGCTGGGTACCATCATATTCGAGTCCATCCTGATGACATTGAGAAAACTGCATTTCGCACCCATGATAACCACTTTGAGTTCCTTGTTATGCCTCTTGGGTTGTCTAACGCCCCGTCCACATTTCAAGCCACTATGCATTCCATATTCAAGCCTTTCCTTCACCAATTTGTTCTTGTCTTCTTCGATGACATACTCATCTATAGTAAGAATTGGCAGGACCATATTACTCATTTGCGTTCTGTTTTGAGCTTCTGCGCCAGAATTCTTTAGTAGTCAAGCATTCCAAATGTCACTTTGGACAGCCTTCCATTGCATATCTGGGGCATATTATCTCCTCCATCTGTTTAGAGGTAGATCCAGAAAAAATTCGTGCTATTAAATCATGGCCTATCCTATCTTCTATCAAAGAGGTTCGTGGATTTTTGGGCCTAACAAGATATTATTGCCGATTTGTCAAAGGATATGCCCAACTAGCCTCTCCATTAACGGACCTTTTGAAAAAGAACTCCTTTGCATGGTCAGATGCTACTTCTGCGGCCTTCATCACTCTAAAATAGGCTTTGAGTTCTATTCCAGTTCTTGCGTTGCCAAATTTTGCTAGAATATTTTCTATTGAAATGAACCCCTCAGGTACTACTGGTATTGGTGCTGTTTTATGTCAAGAAGGACACCCAATCAGAGGCATATCTAGAGGGGATGTCGTGGGCTCACGTGAACCCATGCTCCCACCTCTAGATCATATATTATGGTGTTATATATTTTTTAAAATATTTAAATATAGATGTGTGAACTCATGTTCAAAGTATCATATAATAATACGATGATGATTAGGTGCACCTCTCTAATTGATGATAGAAATTTAAATCTTATATCTATGTTGTCTTTTTGAGTAACACCACTCCATGTGGTTATCGGTGACACTTTTGACGTTTCAACTAATGTTTATTTTGTATTTTTGCCTTTAATCTTTCAAAATTTTCAAATGTCTTACCTTGAAAATTACTAAAAAATTAAGCACCGTAATTTTTTATATAATTAAATCAATTGTGTATATTAAAATTTAAAACTAATAGTATAATATATTTTGAATCTATAGTTTTTAAAATTTAAAAGTTCATATTTAGAACCTAAAAGTCAAATGATCAAATTTATATTTAAGATACATCTCTTCGTAATCGTGCACCCATCTAGTCGAAATCCTGGATACGCCTCTGCACCCAATTGCCTTCTTCAGCCAAAAGTTATTCCCACGAATGCAAGCAGCCTCCACCTACACAAGAGAAATGTTTGCTATTATTGAGGCTGTTCAAAAGTGGCGACAATATTTGTTGGGTCGGAAATTCCTCATTATTACGGATCAACAACCACTGAAAGCTCTCACTAATCAGGTTATTCAAACACCTGAACAGCAACGCTGGCTTAGCAAGTTGATTGGTTTTGATTTTGAAATCTTATATCGTCCTGGCAAGTTGAACTCGGTAGCTGATGCTTTATCACGAGTTCCCACTATGATGGCTTTAACTTTGGCGGTCACTGAGATAGGCTTGATCAATAAATTGAGACAACTGAACAGGATAAATGCAAAGTTGCTTGACCTCCAACATCAGTTGTGCACTGACCCCGCCTCATTGCCCCAATTTGCTTTTCAAGGAGGTCTACTGCTATTTCGAAACCGCTTGGTCATTCTCACTGATCATGATCTCAAAAAGCCACTCTTAAAGGAATTTCATTCTTCAAAAATTGGTGGAGATGTAGGTATTTCCAGAACTTTTCACCGCCTTTCCTCTAATTTTTACTGGCCGGGGATGCACTAGGATGTCAAATAGTTTGTTCTAACCTGTTAGAAATGTCAACAAATGAAGGATACTTGTTCTAGGCCGTCTGGTGTTCTCCTTCCCTCCCCATCCCGTTTGCTATTTTTGAGGATATCTCTATGGACTTTATAATTGGTCTTCCCCTTTCTCATGGCCGCACTGTTATACTGGTGATTGTTGATCGACTTTCAAAGTATGGACATTTTATCGCTTTACCACCAAAGTTCACAAGTCATAAGATTGCAGAGGTGTTTGTCCAGGAATACATCCGACTCCAAGGTTTTTCGTCTACAATTGTATCTGACCGTGATCCCATTTTTTTGTCTGAATTTTGGACTGAAATTAATCGATTACAGGGGACTCAATTAGCTAAAAGCTCAGCCTATCACCCTCAATCTGATGGTCAAACAGAGGCTCTTAACAAGTGCTTGGAGATGTATCTTTGCTTCTTTGCAGCCGATACACCTACCAGATGGTTCCTTCTTCTTCCTTGGGCGGAATTTTGGTATAACACCTCTTACCAACACAGCTCTAAGCTCACTCCTTTTGAGTTGGTGTATGGTCGCCCACCGCTGACAATTGCTTGATATGGTTTAGATGGCAACACCACACCTGTTGTTGCAGATTCACTTAGGCAACGTGATGATACCTTGGCACTGTTGAAGTCTAATTTGCAGTTTGCTCAGGCTCGTATGAAATGATATGCTGACAAAGGGCGTAAGGATGTGGCGTTTCAGATTGGAGATTGGGTCTTTGTTCGCTTGCGTCCCTATAGACAACTTTCTCTTCCCCTCAAGCGTCATACCAAACTTAGTCGAAGATTCTTTGGGCCATTTCAGGTGCTTCAAGTTGGTGAAGTCGCGTATAAGTTGAACCTTCTAACTTCATCAAAAATTCACCGTCTTTCTTGTTTCAGCTCTTCGAAAATGTTTGGGTACACCTGATTAGCAAGTCACTCCTATTGATCTCCTTGATCATTCTTCTTCACTCATGCTCTCCCCGGAATCAATTCTAGACAGCCGCACCATCACTAAAGGGGCACGATCAAGTGGCAGGGGCTACCTCTTGAAGATGCTACTCATTCTCTCCGCCAACAATTTCCCGACTTGAACCTTGAGGACAAGGTTCGTCTTCATGGGGATGGCAATGTAACAAATCCACTAGACCACAGGGGAGCACTACGCTGCAGCAGCAGGGGTAAATAGCCCCCTAAAGACTTGGATCAATATGTGGTCCCAAATGCCAAGCAAGGCCCACCTGTGCTAGTACCTTTTCCAGCAAATAGTGGTGCAAAGAGCTCTCCAGCCTAATACCTATCTATAGGGGTGTACATGACCGGGTTGATTCGGATTTTTCAAATATCAAATCAAACCATTTGTGTAAAAATTTTAAATTTATAAACCAAATCAAACTAATAAAATTCGGACTTTTTCGGGTTTTTCAACCTCGGGTTGGTTTGGATTTTTCTAATGCCAAATCAAACCATTGTGTCGAATTTTTAAATTTATAAATCAAACCAAACTAATATACCTCGGATTTTTTCAGATTTTTAAATTTTTTCGGTAAAGTTTGCATACAAACATATAATTAACTTGTGCTCCAAATATTTCTTTAGTCCAACCAAAATACAATTATCTAAGGTGTTTCTTAAGCAAATAACACAAAATATGAGATGAGTACTAATGACTAAAATATTCAATGAAAAAATAATAATGAAATCATCATATAAAATAAATATTGCAAAGTTATAATGACAATGATCATAATTTAAAAGTACTAAATCATGCTAAAATAAGTTTAATAAGTATTAGTTACATTACTAAATATTTAAGGAAAATTAAAATTAGATTATGTATTTTAATTTTCTAAACAAATGTAAAATTAAAGAACAAATATTCAATATTATTGTCATTCTTAGTGTTGAATTGATATTCTTTTTGCATTAGTATTAATTTGATTTTGATTTAAGTTTTATTATAATTATCAACATCTATGAATGATAATCTTTATTAGACCATTCCGAATTCTATGTTTTAAACTTGAAATAATATATTAAAATATAAAAACTATGAAATAGTATAAGATATATTTTAAAATTATATCAAAGTAAATATTATTATGTATAAAATAAAATTTTAAAATTACATATATAACGTCGGGTTGGTTTGGTCTCGGAATTTTTTTTTTTAGTTAAAACCAAACCAAGTCAAACCAAACCACTAGTTGAATTTTTTTTTCGATTTGACTCGATTTGCGGTTTGGTTCGATTTTATACACCCCTACCTATCTATATAAGTAGAAGAGATACAACCAAAGAGAAGCAATGAATGGGTTGTCTTTTAATTTCTTAGCTTTGTAGTACTCTGGAACCTCCCTCCGTTCTTGTTTTTTTTTTTTTTTTCATTTTTTCTGAGCTTTTCTACAACTTTCAGTAATTGTAAGTTGCTATATATCTTCAATACAAGTTAATCTGTTACAGTTCTTCTTGCTAAGACGTCATTCTAGGCAACAAATTTTATTCAAATTCATTTTGCGTGAGTAATGGGACTATCTTTCTTTTCCGTAATCAAAATTACCGCTCATTAAGTCTTTTATTTTATAAACATATTTTGTATAATTTTCTTTTAAAAAATTGAAATATACAAACTAAAACTATGATATACAAACGAAAGTCTCCATAACATTCTTTTTGCTATTTATGAAATTTTCTGAATCATTTATTAGGGATTGATTTTCTCTATGCTATAGAGCATTTTTTTTTTTTGTAATAAGATGTATAACTGATACACATATCAATTGTATATAAATTTAAAAAGTATACAAAAGGGGATTAGTAATAGGGCTAATCTCATACTTAAATATATAATAAAATAATTAATTTGCAACAAATATCGCCGCTATTTTTATTTATGAAAAATGCAAAATTTAGCCACGAGAGAACAGTTGCTAAATGGGAGAAAAACCATGGATAATGATCATGGGCTCAATAGAGCTCAAATCTGGCCCAAGACCATTTACGCCATTTTTGCTTTTTTTTTTTTTCAGCGTTAGTTATTCTTTTTTAAAAAATTATATTTTTCCTGTGTTTTTTTTTGTATAAATTATAGGAACCACATATTATAAGTAATAAATAACATTCTATAAAACCCAACCTATACAAAGAGCTCTTTTCAGCCCCTACTCCTAACAAGTGAAAGTTGCTGGCAAGAAGCAAGGGCGTAGCAGCTACGCGAAAGCCTCGCCCTTCTTTCTTTTCTTCGATTTTAGATGGTAAAAAAGAGAATGGAATTTCCGATCTTGTACCCAAAGTGCGGTAGGGTTAAAAGAATTTACCCAGGCATGGGATAAAGGGCAAGAAGAAACAAGAAAGGGTACTTTGCCAATGACTGTGGAAGGTCGTCCGCTATGTCTTACCGATTCTCCGAAGGCGCAGAAAGCAAATCTTGGTATTGACTTATTGAAAATCTCAAAGAGATTGCTTAGACAAATCTTTTTGTGTGAGGCCGGCTAACCTAGCCTCCTCCGTCCCTCGGGACTAACAAGGGGTGCGGACCTTATGTAAAAAAAAGCAGCGAAAAAAACAAGAAATCGAAATCTGAGTCTGTTTGAAAGTGAGTGAATCTCGGGGAGAGGCACGAACTTAAGGAGCTCCCATTCCGTCGGTCAACAACCAACTAAATCTATACTTCTTCACTACTCGTACAGGCTTGACGGAGTGAAGCTGTATTGAGGGAATCTTTATATCTCTCCCACGTGTGATTCATCCTAACAACTATCGATTAGGTTAAAAAAGTGCCCCTACACATGAAAAAAACTAATTAAAAGGGCAAAAGAGACGAAGGCCAAAGCATTGACTGAAGAGGGGGGCAAAGAGGCCTAATTGACTGCAAGTTGAATAAGCTATGACCCTCTTTAGATCATTCTGTAATATTCCAGTGGTTGCCGCAAGGAATGTGAACGGCTATCGATCCTGGCCCGATGAGAAAAGGGTTTTGGTTTGTAATCAACACTACGGGGGTGCCTTTTGCTCTTCCTTCGGTTTGCCTCCACGAACGCGCCACTTAGGAGCCCTACTCATATTCCAAAGGCGCTACTTCAATTCAAGCGCAAGGGGGTAGGGCTAGAGGACGGTGTGGCTCAAGACGCAATGAATGGCTAAGGAAAGTCACCAGCAGTTTGGTAGCGCCTTTGCTTTGGGTAAAAAATGTCACGGGTTCAAATCCTGTCATCCCTAATTATTCTTTTCCTCTGGGCAGTAACGAGGGATCCATTGAGGTCGATTCAAATTGGACAGGTCTCCTTTACCGGGGGGTTCCCACAGAGAAGTCTTTCTCTGGCTTGCCAAAAGCGTTCCGCTATTCCTGCCCTAAAGCAAGGGAATCCGCTCTGACCCACCACCCCCCCAAAGCCAGAACACAGGCGCCGACCTCTCCGCCACCAGCACAAGTGAATAAGAAAGGATCACGTGGATATTGGCAGGAATTGATTGAAACTTTAGCATGGGTTCACGAACGCACACCTTTGGCCAATTTGATTCGATGGAGAGATAAACTAGTGGCCCTTTCTATTGTATAAGCAAGATTGGTTGGATTAGCTCTTTATTTGACAATTAGCTGGAAGTCGGGTATGCCTATTCAACATAAACTAAGGCGCTGGGTAGATTATAGATTGTCGGGTATGAATTCGATTCCAAGTCGGAGAATGCCCAACCCATAGTCAGGAATAGAATAATTGAGGGAAAGCTATTAGGATGATAAAAAAAAAATGACTAGCAAAGGATCATGGATAGACAGACATTCCATGAATTCTTAGTTTTTGGGCTGAAGGTAGTCTTCAAAAACTAGGGTTGCTTTCTCTGTTGGTTTAATTCACCACTAGGTGGAATCAGACCGTCGGCTCTCGATTGCTGCTTGATTACCTATGTCGGTTGCGTTAAGCTTTCAATTCTGCACAAAGCGCAGGTGGTTGCAGTGAAGGACTCTCAAACTGGTACTAATGAATCTAGAGTTCTCCAATTTTCATGGGCCGGAGGGGTTTAGATTCAAAAAAGGCCACATAGATAGGCACGATAGAATGAAAAAAAGGCCTTGGCTTGAGTCCCTATGTCCCGTATGGTCTACGCGGATCAGGGGCAAAGCTAACGCGTGAAACACTCCGCCTGGGGAGTACGGTCGCAAGACCACTCCTGCAAGAAAAGGGGAAGCGCGAAGAGCTAAGCCACTAATGTCGTGGCGAAGGTTAGACCTCATAAAGTGAGCGAAGCTAAGGCTAGATAAAAGAATTCTTGATCTTGTCAGAATGGGAGCAGCTATTTCATTCGCGTCTGCCCAAAGATCTATGAATTAGCCCATGCTTGACTAGCCAAGCAGACAAACGACCCTGCATCTTTTTTATCTCTCCCGTATTTTTAGTCCAAAAGCTTCCCAAAAGATCTGATCCAACAGAAATCCCACATTGAGCGTAGCTGATATGCGGCTATGGCTCATTTCGGGGTTAACCTGTCGATCAACTCATTTCGGCTTCTTGTTCGGATGTATCACCTACTTCATTGGAAGAGTTCTATCCCTCAACGGGAGCAATAGAAAGGTTGGTAGAATCCCCCTCCTTCCTAAGCTTCAGTTGGTGTAATAGTCCCACCCCCAGTAAGGGGAATCCTTCCTAAGAAAGAATTTTTTCTGTAGGCATGATGAGAGAGGGTAGCAAGTCTATTGAATGGGGTACGAAAGATTGCTATTCAAAGCATCGTTAAGAGTTCCCTTCTAGCTTTCTATTTACCAAAAAACCCTTAAAAATGATGTTTACGGGATACATAGCATTGTGCACGGGATACATTAGGTTTGATACATTCCACATAGCAGGATACATAACATTGTGTACGGGATACATTAGGTTTGATACATTCCATATAGCGGGATACATAGCATTGTGTACGGGATACATTAGGTTTGATACATTCCACATAGCGGGATACATAGCGTTGTGCACGGAATACATGCGGGATACATAGCGTTGTGCATAGGATACATCGCGTTTGATACATTCCATATAGCGGGATACATAGCGTTGTGCACGGGATACATGTGGGATACATAGGTAAATAAGGGATTTTTGAAATTTTTGAAATAAGTAGGGATAAATGGATATTAAGGTAAGTAAAGGAGTGTAGTTAAGTAATTTGTCCTTTTTTTTTTTTATATATATATATATATAAAAGAATACTCTTCCCTTTTCAATGCAACCTTTTTCATGTATTAATATTGTATAAATGTGTATAAATATGTATCGATATTGTATAGATAATTATGTAATGAACTGACATTGCATAAATGGTGTATAAACGTGAATTAATATTATATAAATAGTATAAAAATGTGTATTGATATTGTATAGATAATTATGTAATGTATCAACATTATATAAATGATGTATAAATGTGAATCAATATCATATAAATATGTATTGATATTGTATAAAGAGGCATGTAATGTATCGGCATCGTATAAATGGTGTATAATTGTGTATTAATATTATATAAACAATTATGTGATATATCAATATTTATTTGGTTATCACGCATTTCCCCTTTAATAAATTTTAAAAAATGACATAAATGTTCATTTTTTCCAAAACAATATGCAACCCTCTCGGTGCACGTTAGTTAACATACGCCGGTGGAGCTACAACCATGGGGAGAGGGCGAGGACGAGGAGACAGAGGAAGGGGAAAATCCAAGCAAATACCAATTGTTATGTTTGGAAGCACAGTAAGGATACAAGCCAGTAATCGAGTATCACCTACAATAACCACACCAATTCATATGTCTGGAGGTACGCATTCATAGAATATGACTAACTCACTAAGGCATAGTGGATAGCCAAGACAACCAGATCTGGTTGAATCGGTGGTAGAAATGCCAGATCTCACTATCTTATCACCACAATTAGCTCAGGTTATGGATGCTACAGTAACCAATGGAACAGTGTTAGACAGTCCTAGTATTGAAGTTGAAGCTGAACCCATTGATGAACCCATTAAAGATCCGCCTGCTTCGAATTGGACTAATCTATTTGCTAAAAACAGAGCTGCAACTAATGGGTTAAACCTAGAATATATCCCTCCTAAGATGGTAGATGGAAAACAGATAGTTGAACTTGCCCAAGAGGAGATTGATAAGGAACTTCATAAATGGAACTGCTCATTAATAGCCTATTTTATCGGAGAGACCCCTGGGTACAAATCAATGCAGAGGTATGTGATGCAATTCTGGGAAAATGCTGCTCAATCGGACCTATACTTGCATGAAGTGGGGCATTACATAATCCGGTTCCAGAACAAAGAGGATATCCAAGAAGTTTTCTACAATGGGCCTTATACAATATGGTCGATAGATTTTGATCTCAGCAAAGAATTCCCCACGGAAATTCCATTATGGGTTAAATTCCCAAATCTACCCATGACATGTTGGAGTAAAGACTCTCTGAGTAGAATTGCTAGTGCAGTGGGTAAGCCTGTGTATGCTGATGAATGCACAACAAAACAGACCAGAATCTCATTTGCATGAATGTTGATAGAGGTTAATATATCTAACCCCTTACCTGATGAAATCACTTTGTTAGAATCAAATAGTAGACAGATTAAACAAGCTGTTACTTATGATTGGAGGCCAAAATTTTGTCTACAATGTTCTGTAGTAGGACATTGTTGTTGACCTAAACCTCTTATTCCAGCCAAGGGAGATCAGAAGAGACAACGGGCTACAAAGAAGGTCACTCAGGAGTGGAAGTATAATGGAGTCATACCAGCAACAACTGCTAATCCAACCAGAATATGTGAGGATGAACAAGCTCATACTCTCACTCAAGAGCCCCCAGGTGAAGTATTAAACCCTAGCCCTGAGTTTAACTTGACAAATTTCCCTGTTTTGCACTCAATTCCATTGAAGAATGGATTCGAAAGTTTGATATGCAATATTGGGGGGGGGGGGGGAGGGAATTGGGTAAATTTCCTTCGAAAAAAGGAGGACCATCCCACACTATCTAATGAACTGGATAGTTTGGAATGTTAGGGGAATAAATAAGTGGCATAAACAAAAGGAATTGAAACTCCTTTTGAAGAGTAGGAAAATAAAGTTGGCTGGCCTTATAGAAACAAGAGTAAAGCAACACAATCACCAAAAAATTGCTCAGAATATTTATCCAAGGTGGGGTACTATCACTAATTATCAGCATGTTGCAAATGGAAGAATATGGATTACATGGGATCCTAATGTCTACAAGGTTACTGAGATCACAACCTTTGCACAACTTATTCACTGTTTAATTATTGATTTACTGGGAACCTTTACTTGTGAATACACAATGATATATGGATATAACACTATGGAGTTGAGGAAGACACTCTGAGCTGATCTGAGAAGTATATGACACAAAATAAGATAGTCTTGGATCTTTTATGGTGATTTTAATGCAGTTCTATATACAACTGATAGAAGTTTTGGGAATCCTGTTACTCTTGCTGAGATTAAAAATTATATATACATAATGCATTTAAGAACTACATGTGAATGAACTACCTTGGAGGGGCACCTACTATACATGGACAAATAAACAACTAGGGACGGCAAGAATTTGTAGTAGGATTGATAGAGCTTTTGGCAACTATTACTGGATGATGCAATGGGGTCATGTGCAGACCATGTATGAACTTCCTCAACTATCAGATCATACTCCTATGCTATTCAATCTGAAAACTGCTCATTGGACACCTAGAACCCCCTTCAGATTCTTCAATATTTGGACTGACCATTCAAAGTTCAGAAGCATTATTGAAGATATATGGGCCAGACAAATGGCAACTAATCCAATGGAGAACCTGTGGAGGAAATTGAGGATGCTAAAATCACCCCTAAGAGATTTGAATAAAGAGGAATTCAAGGGGATAGAAATGAAGCTATCTAAAGCAAGGATGGATATTCAACAAGTTCAAGATCAACTCACAAGGAATGGTTCTGATACTTTAATATTACTGGAGAAGAAGATTTTACAAGACTTAGAAAAATGGTCAAATATTAAGGAAAATGCCCTTAAACAGAAATTCAGAGCTAAATGGATACAACTTGGTGATGGGAATAATCAATACTTCTCAGCAATCATAAAAAAGAGAGTAAACAGGAAACAAATACTTATCCTCACATCCTTCACTGGTGTTATTTTGAGTGAACAAAAGGATATTAAGGACGAGATCCTAACTTTCTATAAATCCTTGCTGGGATCAGCTGCTCAAACCTTGCCTGCAGTCAATAGAGGAAATACACGCAACACTTGTAGCTATTGGAGATGACAAAGCCCCTGGAGTAGATGGATACAATGCTTATTTTTATAAAAAATCTTCGCCAGTGATTAAAGAGGATATCATTCATGTTACCAACTTCAGCTCAGGTATTATGCTTAAAGCCATTAATTGCACCTCTATCACATTGGTTCCAAAAATCCCTAATCCTTCTACTGTGAAAGAGTATAGACCAATTGCATGTTGCACAGTTCTATATAAAATCATAGCAAAGGTTTTAACAAGCAGGCTCCAAGTGGTGATATCTTCAGTGATAAGTGAGGCACAATCAGGATTCATTCCTGGTAGGAAAATTGCAGAGAACATCATCTTAGCAACTGAACTTGTCAAAGCTTATCAGAGAAAGCATATTTCCCCAGGTGTATGGTTAAGATAGACCTACAAAAGGCATATGATTCAGTTGAATGAATATTCATGCAATAGGTTATGACTGAACTATGTTTTTCAGCAAAATTTATTCAGTGGATCATGTAGTGTGTGCAGACAGTGAATTACTCTGTGATGATAAATGGAGAACCAACTGCTCCCTTTAATGCTGCCAAGGGACTGAGACAGGGTGATCCCATATCTCCTTTCTTATTTGCCATAGCAATGGAGTATCTGAGTCGATCACTCCACACACTCAAGGACAATAAAAACTATTATTTCCATCCTAGATGTGCTAAGCGAGGAGTATCTCATCTATGTTTAGCAGATGACTTGTTATTATTTGCCAGGGGTGATCTCAAATCAGTTACAACAATGCTTGAATCCTTCCAATTGTTCTCTAAAGCTTCAGGTTTACAAGAAAATATGAGTAAATGTTCAATCTACTTTGGAGGAGTTTCCAGCATAGAAAGTGCGAAGATCATCCAGTATACAGGATTTACTGCAGGCCAACTCCCATTTAAATATCTAGGTATTCCCCTCTTCACCAAAAAACTTTCACTGATGCAATGGTCTCCCCTAATAGAGAAAATAGTCGCAAAGATTTCATCTTGGACTACAAGAAAGCTATCTCATGTTGGTCGAACATAATTAGTCCAAATAGTCATATTTGGTATTCAATCATATTGGTCCCATGTCTTCATTATCTCAGCAAAGGTCTTAAAGTTTATTGATTCCCATTGCAGAAGCTTTCTATGGTCAGGGGCAAATGTCATTATGAAAAAATCCCTAGTTTCTTGGGAAAGAATTTGTGCACCAAAATCCATGAGAGGTTTAAATCTCATTAACATTCGGATGAAGAACAAAGTTGCTATTGCAAAAACTACTTGTGACCTAGCTCATAAACAAGACAAGCTATGGATTAGATGGATCCATACATACTATATCAAGGCCAGTATAATAGAGTCAACTCCAATTCCGGCACAAACATCATGGATGATCAGGAAAATAATTGCAGCAAGAAATACTCTGGAACATACTCAGACAATGCACCTAAGAACAATTAGTATTAAAGCTATTTACCAGAAGTTGCTGGGGGACAATCTGAGAGTAAGCTGGAAATGTTTAATGTTTACTAACAATGCAAGACTGAGGGCTAGATTTACTATGTGGCTCCAACTCCAGAACAGACTACAAACAACTGACAAATTACAAGCTTGGGGGATGGATGTGGATCAAAGCTGCAAGCTATGCAACCAACAGCTGGAATCCAGGGATCATATATATGTTCAATGCTTTTTCACTCAACAGGTGTGGGAAAGAATCATTAATTGGCTAACATGGCAGTGGAACAGTACAACAACTTGGGATGATCACCTAACTTGGTGTATCATACGGGCAAAAGGGAAATCACTAAATGCACAAATCTTCAAAATGGTTTATGCAGAACTAGTATATGGGATATGGATTGAAAGAAACAGAAGAATCTTTGAAAACAAGGGACGACAAAGTGAAGAAATTGCAAAGGAGATAGCCTTCACCTGTAATGTGAGAGCACCACTGAGGATCAAGGCCAAGCTACAATAACTCTTATTTTGATGTTTTATGTTGATAGATAGCTTCTAAGAGTTTTGTTAAAATTCTTTGTTTTAAGATAGCAATATGTGTACGTATTGCTATGGCTCTGTAAGACATGCTTTTGGTGATTAATGGAAATTTAGTTACCAAAAAAAAAAAAAACATGGCCAGCCGCCAAATATGGCAACTAGCCCATTTTTTTTCAAACCAAATAGCCGAGCGGCTACATTTGGTTAAGAACAAGGCCGGTTGACCATTTTAAGTTTAAAAAAAAGTGGGCTACTTTTTGTGTAATTAATCTTTTTCAGTGGACATTTTGCATAACTTTTTATTTTCGAAATGTTCAAAATATCCTTGACGTATTAGAAATGGTTCATAAATATCATCATTTCATCTATTTGGTCAAAAATGCCTTTAATATTTAGAAATGATTTAAAAATGTCTCCCTTCTACATACTGGGTCAAAATGCATTTAACGTATAGAAATAGTTCAAAAATGTACTCCTTCTACCTATTGGTTCAAATATACCCATAATAGGTTCAATTTTGTCCCTCTTCTACCTAAAAATGTCTTTATCAACTATTAAATACTAATTAATATGCTCACAATTTGTGCGATCTTAATATATTTTATTAATAAATATGACCTTTTTATAATGTCAAAATATTTCTTAAAATTTTTTTTAGCCTTCAAATTTGAACAAATTAAAAGTCAACCTTGTAGACACATAAATTGTATTGGATCAAATTCATACAAAATTTGAATTAAATCCATGTTCATTTGGGCTGAATGATTTATTTGGGCTTTACAAATAAATAAGTCCATCTTATTAAATTCAAATCCAAAGTCCATTTCATCTTGAAGCCCAAAACTCATGTCACGTGTCACAGTGACTAAGCATCTAAGACCAACAAGGTGACGCCACGTGTCCAAATGAGGTGGTAGTCTCAATCAAGTGCAAGAACCAATCACAACATGTCAAGTGTCAAAATGACATCCTTTGGCCAATCATATGCAACCTTGTCCACCCCCCACAACTATAAATATGGGATGGACATAACATTCTAGGGGATCAAGAAAACTCTTCAACAAGTATCCTGCAAGGATTGGAGAAAGTTACAACACCAACTACACAGCTCTTTGAAGGAGTGATCAACAGAGTTCTTCTCGGAGATCGACTTGAAACGACGAACTGCTTCCTGACGTTCCCGTAGATCAAATTCTACAAGAAAAAGGCTTTTTAGAGACCAACATTTAGGGAGAAGTTAAAAATTTGGTCCCTAAAAGTATCCTTATAGGGATGGCTTTTCCTTCTCGTCTCTTTATTTTTTGTTAGAGAAGACATTAAATCTAGTCTCTATAGTAATGAATAACTGGTCCCGAAAACAGAATTTAGCGGGTCAAAAGGCACCACTCCTCACTAAATTAAAATATACTTGTCTTTCTTTTTGGGACATAGTAAAATCCCTAAACCCTAATCTGCTCACCTTCAAGTTGCCCCACATTGAATACACCTCTTTTTCTTCATCTCCATCGACTAAAGTTGCTTCTTCCAACATCACCAACCTCAAAATTCTTTGATAACACAAAATTAATAAACCAATGAAGCTAATTTCCTTCCCGTCATGAGTAACCCTCCTTCAAGTGATGCTCTTTCGATTTGACAAAGAAGATTACAGGTGGGATCTGCAACAACTGTAATAATCAAGGAAATGGGGTAATTTTCTATTTCAGTCATTTGATGATATTAGATTTATGAAATTCAATTATCAATTTCGTAGTTTTTTTCAGATTCCTCTTATCTCGTTTTGAATACCTAATTGAGTTCTTTTCTCATTTTTAATACTCAATTGAGTCACACTATTGGTACTTATTTTCCTTTGTATATATGTGTTGGCTGCTCAAGGGGTGTGGTCAGAGAAAGTAACAAATCATATTATATAATATATTGTGTTCTTCTTGTATTGTACTGATTGCTTTGTATGTTTGTGAATTACATTAAAATTTGTTATATATTATCCACTCTTTCAATTGAAGCCCAGTCCTAGCAGGGCTGTCGTTTCTATTATTCATGCCCTCTCAAGTTTCCAAGGTTAACTGTGATAACGTGTCTGAAACCATATATTCATGATTAACTTTATTTTTTGGTTCTTTTGCTTGATATTTAAACTCAAGTTCTTCTTTTTTGATACTTTCAATAATAATGAATGCTCTAAAGCTGTGAAATATTTCTAATTCTATGAACATTCACTATTACTATCAACTATCCCACAGAGATTTCAAAATAGTGGATGCCATCAGGAAGTTGTACATATTGATGTAGTTAGTTTTGATAGTGAACTTCAATTGCTTGAATTCTTACTTCTTTTATCTGATTTTCAGGTATTTTCTTCGCTTGATATCCTTATGGCGATATTTAATCTACTAAATTTTGACTTTTGCTTGTTTTGTTATTATTTTTGTAGTGTGCTTCAAATTCTATATGTACGACGCCGAATTAGTTCTATATGTGTTTTTTGGTTGAAAATATACGCTGTTGTCTATGAAAGTTACCTATTTTAAAGAAAAAAAACTTATTATTTCTTCTCCAAAAGCAGTTGTCCACTCATTTTCAGGTTTCACATCAAAGGTTTGGTGATCAAGTCAATTATAGTTCTCATCTAAGGTAAAAATATTTCTCTAAATCCATTGATATTACAGTTACTAGTGCAGACTTTTGCATACTTCAGTAGTAGTGCAGTCCTGTCTAAATAACAAAGTGAAAGTTCAACTATTCTTAAATATTGTAAAAATCCTTAGAGTAATTTCTTACTTTGTTCGCTATGTCAAGCTGTTAATAGTTCGTGCTTTACAGTGTAAGATTACTTCTTTTTTCTTAGCGTTACTAGATAACTTTTGCAAAGAAATAATTAGTGCAAGAGACTTCTGACTTAAATTCTTTGTAGTTCATGGCTGATAGAATATATTGTAAGACTAACATGCATATAATTTCAGCTTTTTCTTAGGAATCTCCTTGATACACACCTTGCCTCATGGAGTTGTATATATACATCATAAAGTACACTATAGGCATGGTTAAATCAAATACATGACTGCACTTGGACTAATTTTAAAATTCAACAGAGAAATGCATCTCAATTGTAAGTCTATGAAGTAGAGAAGTTTGAGGACACTACTGCTCTCATTGAAATATTTAGAGGCAAGTATTATGATAGTCTCATGGAGAGATGCTAGACAACTGGAAAGATAGTACATGTATAGTACAAGTATAACTAGTGACTACCCTTGTGTACCATTTATGCTTGATGAAGTTATACTAGGTCCTGAGGAATGCAAACTGAATGGTTAAGACTCCCATGCTACAATGACAACATAAGGAGCATCACCAGATTTGCTAAATGAAAAGAAAGAATCATGAAAAACTCTAGTTACCTATGGGAGAAGTATTACAAGATTTACTATATTTCGAGCTCCGTTAGACAATTTGTATGTTAAATATAGCACTCAATACAGTTATCAAGCATTTTAATATAAATTTAAGGAAGGAGGTTTATGTCCATTTTGTTTCTGTTTTAGCTTTCAATCGAGTTTTCAAAATCATCCAAAACTTACCAATATTTTCTCTAGTTTGTTCTGCTGCATTTTATTTCTTTGCCTGCTGTCCAAGTCTATACTTCTGCAGAACAAAAAAAGGGGGACAAAACTGCCTAATGTGTTCTCGATAGGAAAAAAATATCGATGAATAATATTGTACCTTAGAGAACTTAATGATCTTTCTTGTTGTCTTTTATTTATTTAGAAGCATCAACTTCAAAGTTTTAATTCATACTTTGGATTCTATCAGGTAAACCAACAAAGTCGCAAAAAAAACGTATACTAGAACTTATTCTTGACATTCTGCAAAGGTTGCAGTCATCCTCATATTAGATTAAGTTTGATATTTATCACATTACGTGTACAATAAGAAATACATTTAACATCTTACTACTTTGTTGGTCTGTTTTTTGATGTTAGGAGGGACGAATACCAATTAAATATTTGCAGTACTAGTTGATCGCGATGAGGTTCTATTGTTCTTGTGATTGGCTTTGGTTTTTGAAGGCCAGGTATTCTTAATAAATTACATCTTCTGTTTCATTTACGGTGAAAGATTACTATGAAATCATTAAAGAACCTATGGATTTCGGTACAATGAGGCTAAGCTTCATGAGGGAATGTATGAAAACCTCCAAAAGTTAGAGATCTGCTTTTCCCCTAAATTGAGCCTTTAGGTTTATTTTCTTATATAGAAAATCTTTTTCTTTTCCCTTCAAGTCAAAGTGGACTTGGATGAATTCGAGGAAGCAATATCAAGTTGTGTCAGCCATTCTCTTTCTATTATAGTTACGTTGATTGTAGCAACATTTGAACCTTCAATCACATACCATGTTTGTGAAGTGCATTATCTACTAATAACACAACAATCAATCATTAATTTAAAAAGAATGTCCATACATATAATGTCTATTTAATTCTAATTACACGTAGTCAGGTTATCTATTCCTAGACTTGGTAGATGTTACTATCTTACTAGTTCTACATATGTTTTTTTGTATGACTTAACAACTTAGAAAGTATATACTCTACTTTTATCATTGATATTTTGTCCATAAATTTCCAGCTACATGTTCATATATAGATGAAAGATTATGTATTTCTTAGAACTTTGCTTTAGAATTGAGTGCAACGTTATTTGGAAAGTTGAAATTTAGATATACTAGATTGTCTAAACTATGTTTAATTTAAGTTCTCTAGTGGAATGTTTAGTAGTTATGAGCAATATTAATTATGTCTTTGACAAGTTTAATGATTTGATGAATTTACAAGTCTCCGACCAAAAGCGAAGATGAGATTATCATTATGCCGAGACAGTTGGACAACTTTTCAAATTTCGTATAGTAAATGTAATGACTAATATTGGGCTGTAGAATGCTACATTGCTACTGATGGGATGCTAATCTGATTTTTGTAACTGCTTATATATATGAAGGCATGCCATGATTGATCTTATGTCTTTATGCAGTTGAAGTTTTATATTATGTCTTTATGCAAGTGAAGTTTTACATTATAAACAGTAATATTTCTACAATGTAAAACTTGTACAGACCAGATGCCTTGTCCTAATAGGTCTTTTAGGACCAGAAAATGTGGACGCTATAAATCTGTAAATACCAGAAAAAGTGGTACAAACAACAACTTAAGGACCAGATATATGGTCCCTAAAGATGTCTTAGCGACCAGACTAAACCTGGTCCCCAAAGACATTTAGGGACCAGTAACAATAACTCGTCGCTATTCACTTTTAGCCAAGAGACCGATAGGGATGGGATGCGACCAGTTTTTTTGGGTCGCTATTGACTTTTTGGGACTAGAATCAGCCTTTTAGGGACCAGATTTCTCTTCGCTAATAGCTAATACACATCTCAAGGAGGTCTACATCATCCTGCATTTGAGAACTACTCTACTGATAGCCCTCAAATCACGGAGAAACTTAGGACAGAAGAATCAAGAGAACAACAGAATTGTACTCACAACGATTCATCAATAAAAATAACATTTTATTTTATTCATTTTGCTTGCAGTCAATTTTCAGCGCTTAAGGAAATTTGTTGCGAACAAATCTTTTAATTTATTTTTACTTCTATTAATTAGCATCTTAGTTATATATTGTTTCCCATTATCTAACAATTTTTTACTTTTAAAACTACTGAGATTTTTGTATAAATTATGTAAAGTGATACCATATTTACACTTGGAAAAAAATTCAACAAAAAATATCTTTTTATAGGCATACATAATGAAATTCTTCTTTCACCGTGACTAAGACAATGTTTTTTTATACAACATACACTCGGATTAATTAACATGATAGTTCATATATTTTTTAAAGCAAATACTTCTACAAGTAAGACAAACATTTAGATAAACAAGCAAGAATTTCCAAAAAAAAAAAGAAAAACAAATCAAAAGAAAACTGAATAATTGTCAAAGACAACAAAAATAAATTATTGACATATATAATTAGAATTAGAAAATATTTTTAGGTCATTTTTAATATGTTAAAGGGAACTTTTATATAATAGGTAGACCGAAGGACAAATTTGAACCATTTTTAATAGGTTAAGGACATTTTTAATTCAATAAGTGGAAGAAAAATATTTTTGGATAATTTCTAATATGTTCAGAGCATTTTTTACCTAATAGGTGAAAGAGAGACATTTATGAGCGTTAAGGGTGTGTTATCTTGCAAGACTTGCATTAACAACATTAATTCGTATATAATATATAACTTTTTCAACAACAACAACAACATAAGAGCAATGTAATTCCACACATAGTTTTCTCATGATGAGAGAATGGAGGCTGTCTCCAATCATACAATTTATTACATAAGTAAAAGAGGTAGACATAATCCATGGAGTTTTCTACCATGCTTAGTTGGGGCGGAGGATATTAAGGAGAGACTGAGCGAATGTTGGGCAGCATCTGTTGACGCAACAATCCTCATAGAGTGGCCTAACATCACAGTAAGAGCAGCTGTTCCAGCAATACTCAGAGCAAGACTCTGCGTTTGCACTGTAAAAACAGACCGTCATGAATACTAGCATCATCATCAATATTACAACCAACACATTGTTATTTTGCTTCATCATGCCTTTCTTTTTCTCTCTCTCTCTTCTTCTTTATGTTTTTCTTTGTTAGTGGAAGGTTATATATAGTACTTCTCAGTTGAGAAAAAAACAAAAATAAAATATAGTACTCCCTTTCAATTTGTTTTTTTCTATTGTTTTTTTTTGGAAAATGATTTGAAATATATTCGAATTTTGATTGAAATTACTGTAATAATTCCAAATTTTGGACAAGACCTATTACCTGTACTATTTAAAAGTATATTTTAAAGATATATAGGTCCCCACGTGGACATCATAAATATTGCATCATTATAAATAATAGCTTGTCCAGCTAGACACTTATATATCTTTAAAATACGCTACTAAATAGTGCAAGTGGTAATAGGTCTTGCCCAAAATTTGGGATTGTTACAACAATTTCGATCAAAGTTCGAATATATTTCAGACTTTTTTTTTTATATGTTTCAAAAAGACGATATATATAATATCACAAAATTTGCATGCTTTTAATTTAAGACCATAAAATTTTAATTTCTTTTGATTTTCTTCAACTCAATGCAAATCAAAATAGAAAAAAATACTTCTCTAAAATATTATAGACATAGTAAATTCAATCTAATTAATTGAGACAAATTTAGAATTTAAATGAAGATTCTTAGTATTAAACATTTAAATATGGGTTCAAAAGTTCAATGTAAGTGGTTATATACATGAATGTATTTGTGTGTTCGTCAGGGTCGAAGAACTTTAGCCGCCTCTAAAGTCTAAAGTCTCATTTAGCCGCCACCCAGACAAAAAGAAGAACTCATAAAATATATGTCAACTAGTCTATATTGTATTTCATGATGAAGAAAATAATTTTATTTTGCCTGTTTTATATTTGCTAAAGGACAATAATTGAGTTAATAAAATTCAACAATAATTGAAGGAAGAGTGTTTGTAAGTTCTTATCTGAAAATCAAATTGCTTCCTCAATTTTTGAGAAAAGTCATTCTTCTTCTTTTTGTCTAGTTGACTTTCTAAATGTTTATTTTATTCTTACCTTATCAATTTCTATCTTCCGTTTTTTTTATACTTCTTTAAAATTATATAAATTTCATCTTAAAAAGAAAGCAAACTATTGATTAAGTATATGTAATGACCTGTTCCCATCGTTATAGACAAGCCAATGGAAAAAGAATTGGGGCCAGAAAACTTTTTCGTAGTAATTTGAGATTTTCTAGCCTAGTCTAGATTTGGACGAAATTGGAGTCTTTGAGGTGTAGGGAAATCTGGTAACAATCGGTGACTTATTTAAGATTTTGATTACATGAGTAGTTAGATAAGTCATTAAGGAATCCATTCGACTTTACGGAATTGAATTCGGAGTAGAACTCCTGGAATCGATCTTAGCGTGAACGGTATTTTTTGAGCGTCGTTGATTAAAGTGGTGTTGTGAAATGGGGGCTTTGGAATTATTAAAATAGCTCACTGGTTTCGTGCAAGCCGCTGGGGCGGGATATTTGCCGCCAAGGCGGGGCGAGATTCTACTGCCAGGGCGGGGACCGTTGTGGCGGGTTCGACGCGACTTAAAATCGTAAATAAACCCTTAAACGACCTTATTTGGTACTTTTCAATTTTTAGAGCTAAGGAACAAACCCCAGGCGACTCCTACTCATTTTTCACCATTCTTGAAGCTAAATGTAAGCATTTCACTCCCCAAATTCGTAGAACGTAATATAATGAGTGAATATTGATGGGGGAGGATTTTGTCATAGATTCTATGGTGGAAACAACTCTAATTTGGATAATTGGGATCATGAGTTTGATCTAGGGTTCATAGAATTGTTAGTAATTCGGATAATTAGTGATTGTTTATCGATTCTCGTATTAAATTGTTGTTTGTAGACCTAGAACAGGCGGAAAGAATCCGAAAAGGAAAGATTCAAGTGTCTTGGGGGATTCAAGCTTGGATACGAAGTAGGTGATGGTTGTGATTCTATGATTGTGTGATGTATGCTTGTTCTTGCTTCATTATGATACTTGTATGTATATGAATGTTGCATTATTGATCACACTTGTTGTAAATGAGCTAGAGGAATGATGAATGCCACGAATCATGACTTAAATGTATGATCTTGAAGATATACTTGTGATTGTGATTGTGGTGTGTGAATGAGATCGGTTGCCACGTTCTGACAAAACTAACTTGGATCGGTTGCCACGTTCTAGCATAAATATGAGATCGGTTTCCACGTTCTGGCATAACATTGGGATCGGGTACCATATTTCGGTATGCTAAATGTTTGGGTTTGAGTTCCATGAGATGACCAATGATTTGATACAAAATGTGAAGTTGTTCGTTGTTCGTAAATGTTGATAATAATGTATATGTTGATATGTATGCATGTGCTTATAATGTTGTCTTGACTTGCTTATGTAGAACTTAGTGGGATAGCCGTGTGATCCTATCAGTACACTGTGGTTGTGTACTGATACCGCACTTGCTCTTATTTTTGTTGGGTACAGTGCATCTTCAAGCGGCTACTGACAGACCTCGCCTAGGAGATCAGTGATCGTCGTTCGAATTCAAGAGTGAGCCAATTCTTCCGGGCTGCCATGAAATTCTCTTTCGTCTATGTCCTCCATTTTCGGACTTAGACTTATGTTCTAGTTAGTTGATTATTTCATTAGTTTGGGGTTGTATCCCTTCTTAGACTTGGTTCATTGTTAGATGTTTTGGTACATTGACTTTCAGGTTCTAGGTTTTTTTTCTTTCGCATTGTTAGACTTTTGTTAGAGTTTACGGGAACTCTATTTATTTTCTTAATTTTGATTTAGTTGCTTGGGTTTAATTGGTTGTAGTAGTGATTCTCTGACTGGAGAATTAGTGTGGGTGCCAATCACGACAATCTGAATCGTGACAGTATATAAACTAATTTCGTTCTATAATGATTTTAATAATATTTATAACGTTAACGTGGTAATCTTATAAACATATATTGATGCAAATAATACACATAAATAAACATGTATGTGATATAACATACGTGCCAATGTAGTACTGATTCATAAACACAAACAAGACTCCAGTCCTTATCATAACTTAACAATCACAACAAAAATGCTCACCAACATTGCAATAAAAGCAACCCGATTTACTCATGAAACCAACACACAAATAATTACACGTATATCCAAGCGTGATACCAAGTCATTCGATATAGAACCTGTAGCAAGCATGATATTCAAGACAATTGATAGATATTCCATACCAGGTGTGGTGTCCAAGCCAATCGATAATATGTACCACATGTGATACCCAAGTCAACCAGGAGATATCTTGTACCAGACATGGTATTCGAGCTAATCGATAATACGTATACCAAATGTGATACTCGAGCCAACTGACAATCACACACCACACAATCACAACCATAATGAAACATTCACACTTGTAACACACAAGCAAACATGACGAGTTCATTGCATGAGATAGATAACAAAATATCATTTCAAATTCATCCCCTTCATCTCTGTAACATACTGTACAAGTATTACTAGTGAAACAATTAACAAACACATATAACGTAAACAAGATCAATTCAACCATACCTAACTAGAATTAAGCTCAAAATGCTTTATTGAACTTGAGCCTTCCCTTTGTTATGATGCCTAGCTTGTTCTTGATTTATAAACAATTAATATAACAGATAATTAAACCCAAATTGCCTAAATACCCAGCTCGAATTATATCCTAATCTCAAACCCTAGGCCAATCTCATGATTATCCCACTCAAACTAAGGGTTTTCACCATTAAGTCAAACCAAACCCTCCCCTAAAATCACCACTACAGATTCTAAGGCCTAAGAACAAAATTACCTTTATGGATGATTTTGATAGAAAACAGACAAAAATCGTCCTACGTCGCCTCTGCACTTCCCCAAAACGTTTTAGATGATAATGAACGATTCGAGGATTTTTCTGTATTTTTAGTGACTTACCTCGTCATAGCGGCCCAATCCTTCTATATCAACGACATTATAACAAGAATTAATTCCACCACTGTAGTGGGATGTCACCTGATATAGCGGCTTGCATGGGATATGACCTCATAAATCGTCCCAAATTAGCCTATTTCGCAACACATCTTCAAACATTGGTGTTCCAAACTAACCCCTTCACACCAAGTTCGATATTAGGAGTTCTATTCATCCGAATTTACTTCTGAAAAGTACTCCTACAGAGTCCTTAACATCTTAGCAACAAGGAAAATAAAATCTACTTAGACATTTCACCCAATTCTTTTTTTAGATTGTCCTAGACCTCACCTTACTCAGATTTCTTCCAAGCCTAACCTAATCTAGCCTAAAATTTTCAACTTACAAAGTCAAATATTTTTTTTCCTGATATCTTTTTCCATATATATATATATATATATATAAGCTTATCTATAATGTCCGACAGGTTCGTTAAACACAATCACAATTATTATTTTAGTATGTCAAAGGACTTCAACTATTAGATTTTCTAAAAATTAAACATAAAATGTCATATAACTTATGCAAAATACCATATTTATGGGCCAACTTAAATCAAGTTTAGGTATCAAGATACGTATTCTCAAAAAATTGATGTATTTGTTTGTTAACTGAAATCATGTTAAAATGTATATCTGTGTATCACATCAAATTGTAGCTATAATTTGATTTAATTATTTATTGTGTTCATGAGTACTTGTACAATTTGTTCTTTTTCTTCTTTTTTGGACACTCTCGAATGATAATTTGTGAGTTAATATCTCGTCACTCATTTAATACTTTTTTTCATAGAAAGTTACTCAACTTTTATTTATATTATCAAAGTTACTCAGCTATGATTTTTTCTTACAAAAAGTCACTCAAATACTAATAGGGATAAGAGTCTAAAAAATACCTCAACTTTGGTCGGATTTGCTGTTGCAATACTAAACTTTCATGAGGACCTATTATCTTCCTAGACTATTTAATGTCGTATTTAATTATATTCTCAACAAAGAAAACCAGAGGACGAATTCTTTATTTTCATCGGACGTTGCATCACAGATTATGCAACGTCATTCGAACTAAATTCAAAGATCAGAGAGTAGTTAATTTTAATTAAACCCCAATAAATTCAAAATTAAATTACATCAGCAACAGTACTAGATTCAGATTCGTAATTTGATGTATTTGTTTGCTAATTGAAATCATGTTAAAGTGTATATATGTGTATTACGTCAAATTGTAACTATTATTTTATTTAATATTTATTATATTCATGAGTACTTGTACATATTTGTTCTTTTTCTTCTTTTTTCGATACTCTCAAATAATAATTTGTGAGTTAATAATACTTCCTTTCACAAAAAGTTATTACTCAACTTTCATTTATAATTTCAAAGTCGCTCAACTATGAATTTTTTCTCACAGAAAGTCACCCAATTACTAATAGTTCTTTTCACAGAAAATCACTTAACTTTGTTTTAATAACCTCAAAGTCACTCAATTATAAATATTTTTATCTTCAAAATCACTCAACTATTGATATTCTATTTAGAAAGTCATCTACCAACTTAAATACTTTTTTCATTAAATTGAATATTAATGGCTGTGAAGATTCATATAGCCTGCTTATGGAGGGAATTTTAGGGATGAACAAGGAAAGTGGATGCTAGCTAAGAAGCACCGGTGAGATATCGCTTACAACAAACCTCACTATAGAACTATGGAGCATCAAGAAGGGGTTAAAATTAACAACAGAAATGGATTACAATAAAATAAAAGTGGAAATAAACTATCTACTGACAGTCCAACTTATCATAGAGGAGGACATAAAGTCTTTCCCATTTTAAGCTATATCATAAAGATTGTAAGTATAAGTTTGAAGTAAATAAGCTCACGATTATAAATATTTGAAGAAGGATGAATCAACGTACAGATTTCTAGAACATACTTATGTACAAAGAAAGAGTTAAAAGTTAATAATTGTATCGATTTTTCAAACACGCCCCTTATGTACGGGTCTGGTTTTTTTCTCAGCCTGCTTTGATATCATGTTGAAGTGTGTGATCATCTCATCTAAAAACTTAACCTATTAGAGAGAACACACTTTTATTATTTAATTATATTCTCAACAAAGAAAACCAGTGGACGAATTCTTTATTTTCATCGGACGTTTGCATCACAGATTATGCAACGTCATTCAGAACTAAATTCAAAGATCAGAGAGTAGTTAATTTTAATTAAACCCCAATTAATTCAAAATTAAATTACATCAGCAACAGTACTAGATTCAGATTCGTAAATTGGCTGTTGCTCATCGGACATAATACGCCTACAGTTGTTCCTAGTGACCGTCAGCCCATCTGGAAAAGCATCAGCACTAAGCCACTGCTCCACTTTGAACTGCTGTTGGCTGCATCTTTTGTGTTCTGCTGTGGAGGTTACTCCGACGTAGCTACAATACCATCCATGACTTGAGCCTGTTCCATCAGAAGTCAAGTTCATTTTGCAGATCGGTCCATTCAAACACGGACCACGACCACTAAACATATCCAAGCTATCTCTTTCAAAGTAGTCATAACCTTGGCCCATTAGCCCACCCCATGCCTGTAGATTCTTGATTCTGATTCCAGACCCACTCGCTTCATAAAGACTCAACGTAATTTTTGAGTCAGTTCCAGCCCCTGCGAATTACCCGGTACGAACGTAAGCTGAGTGTACACAATTTTGTTCCTGCATTTAATTTTTGTATCAAATCAGTATTGCACGATATATAATTGGAACTTCGGAATAAGTTGTGTTCTTTGTAGGTATTTTTTTTTTCTCGTACGTATTAAATACATACTAACATATATAATGCACATATAAACATAATATACACACGTCTTACGTGAAATAATACATGTAAAACACCATATAGGAGATATTATTTTATGTCATTTAGAAATAGAGAAGGGTGACTTACAGCTCCAGAAATAGAAGAAATGGAGATGGAGAAGAGGATGATCATGAGATGGAACCACATTTGGTTAACTTGTGCTACTCCCATGGCTATTTCTGTGCTTTTGAGATGGTATTCTCAATTCTTTATATTTATACATTGGATCAATGCTTGTAGTGGAGTGTTGTAGCCTGTAGGGTCAAAATTATACGGTTAAGCCACGTAAGATTAGTCTTCGTGGAAGAATATAATAAGAAATACTATCCTTTTTCTATCTCAATTTATGCCATTATATTTTTCCTATTAAAAAATATATGACTTTTTAAAGTATGATGATATTTTTAAAGAGTTAATCAATTACAATTTACATAATAAAAATATGCAAAAAATAATTTTTAGAAATTTATAAACTAATAAAAACAAGTCATAATAATTTTCATATGACTATATTATCTCATTAAAAATGAATTAAATTTTAAATTAAATTATTATTATTATTTTTTTTTTCTGAATGGACTAAAAATAAAGTAGTAGTACTCATCACATAAAATGGAGTATGACTCATGGCGGCTAACACTACCTGCAAGATATATTCCAGAGATTATTTCCATTTTATATTATATGCACTCGGGTCGATCTTAATAATTAGATTATTACACTTAATACAATAATGGTAATTTAATTAGAAATTTTGAATTTAAATCTCTTTAAATATAAAGTTATTTTTGTTAGAAAATATTTTATTTGTATTTTTCATGATAAGTATTTTAAAAAAAAATTATAATAAAAATATTGAACATCAAGTGAAAAAAATAAAATATTAATTAGATTATCACACTTGTATATTGACAAATAAAGCCATGCTTTGAATCTGTTCACAATTTGTGAAGAGCCGCCATGATAGAGAAATTCACCTTATATATATATATATATATATATATATATAATTAGATGCCATCGGTGATCGGCACGGGCCAAACCCAAAAAATTGTTAAAATGTCTGTCATCCGTTTTAGTTTATTTAATTATAATTTTTTTTTTGGTTTTTTTTTTAAAAAAAGTTTATCTCTTGTAGACTAGAAGTGATTTAACTTAAAAAGTTATATCTATATCCTTGATCACAAATTTTTGTCGTCATATAAATATCATCACATATTTAATAACATCATATAGTAATTGTTATAACATATTTAAGTCACAAATTGTTAGGATTTTCGCTGTCGAAATACTTTATACACAGTGAAATGAAAAACAATAATAAAACCCATGTTTGTTTACGTGTAAAATTTTTAATTAATTTTGTTTTCCACTTTTCCAATAAACTAATGTAGAAATCTAATAAGTAGAGAATAAAGATAATACTATATGCAAACATTGTTGGAATATCTTATGTCGCTTAGATAATTTGAGGTGGAGTTTCGCTGATTTTATTTGGAAAAAATAAAAGTGGAATATATTTTGTAAATATATAATATTATAGTTAACTTTTGTAGACAAGGAATAAAGAAGAGAGAAAAAAAATTACATGCTCCAATGGTTTGATTTAAAACTTATTGGTTAGTTTAGATTAATTATTGGTCAAAATTATTTTGCTTTAATCTGTTGTTCCTCTTTGTAAGCGTCTAAAGTTTCAATCCTGAAATACAGTAAACAGGAAAGGAAAAATAGCAAGCAAACAATAATATTTGTATTTGAATTAATGTGAAGGTTACAATCTTTATAAAATCTCTTAAAGAGATATGTAATCCCCTGATTCTTCTCTTCACAGATATTCTTGATTTGGCGGAATACTTGCGGCTCAACACTTGGAGCGAAGACTTCTTTGTATGCGGAAGACTTGCAGATCACCAATAAAGAGCAACTATGTATTTCTGTGTGTATGTATGTGTGTACACACTACTAAAAAAACAGTGAATACCGACCTCAAATGGAGGTCAGTAATTTCCGACCTCCGGAGGTCGGTATTTACAAGTAGTCGGTTTTTATGCAAAATAAAGCGGGAAAACCAAATTCCGACCTCCGGNATCATCACATATTTAATAACATCATATAGTAATTGTTATAACATATTTAAGTCACAAATTGTTAGGATTTTCGCTGTCGAAATACTTTATACACAGTGAAATGAAAAACAATAATAAAACCCATGTTTGTTTACGTGTAAAATTTTTAATTAATTTTGTTTTCCACTTTTCCAATAAACTAATGTAGAAATCTAATAAGTAGAGAATAAAGATAATACTATATGCAAACATTGTTGGAATATCTTATGTCGCTTAGATAATTTGAGGTGGAGTTTCGCTGATTTTATTTGAAAGAATAAAAGTGGAATATATTTTGTAAATATATAATGTTATAGTTAACTTTTGTAGACAAGCAATAAAGAAGAGAGAAAAGAAATTACATGCTCCAATGGTTTGATTTAAAACTTATTGGTTAGTTTGGATTAATTATTGGTCAAAATTATTTTGCTTCAATATGTTGTTCCTCCTTGTAAGCATCTAAAGTTTCAATCCTGAAATACAGTAAACAAGAAAGGAAAAATAGCAAGCAAACAATAATTTTTGTATTTGAATTAATGTGAAGGGTACAATCTTTATAAAATCTCTTAAAGAGATATGTAATCCCCTGATTCTTCTCTTCACAGATGTTCTTAATTTGGCGGAATACTTGCGGCTCAACACTTGGAGCGAAGACTTCTTTGTATGCGGAAGACTTGCAGATCACCAATAAAGAGCCAGTATGTATTTCTGTGTGTATGTATGTGTGTATCCTTTCTGGTCTTATGAAGACCTCTTTATATAGGTTTGAGCTAGGGCTTTAGGGGTATTTTGGTCCAAGCAATTTTGACCCTTGGGCCTGAAGAACATGAGTTGGGCTCATCTTGTCAATTTAATGGACTGGCTCAAATGTTATTTGGACTTGATTTAAGTCATTTCATTTTGACTTAAATATTAATCCGACTTTATTAACCAGTAATTTGACTTGGTCAACGTATCATGAATTTAAAATTTAATCCAAATTTAGTATGGATTTATCAATAAAACTTCACTATCTACAAATGCCTCCTGCTTCGAGGCTTGTTGGAGTGCTCGATTTATCGAACTTGTAAAGACAAGCCTTGAAGTATTTGTGAAGCAAATGCTTTTTTTTTTGTAGCTGATCTTTCAAGAAACATTTGAAGCTTCATGAGAAATGACTATGCCGATATGTTGATGTCAACATTCACTGGAGTCTTCATGACAACATTCTCTAATTTGTAAGAGATCATTTGACTTTCGGTTGTTTATCAACTCATTTTCGAGGTCATGAAGACTTATCGCATGACATTTCTTCATAGTTTGGTAATTTTATTTGGGTCATTAACTACAAAACGACCGCCAATTCGATGAGCAAGGATTGCGTCTACAAGATTGACTTGGTGATACAGAGTTTGTGATTTCGACGCAAATTTTAAGCGTTGCTTTCTTTGGGGTTGAATGCCCTGCCGGTTTTTTTTTTCCAACTTTGCTCAATCAATTGAATAAAACGCAAGGAATTCAAATTCTCATTAAGCGAGTCTATTCTCCTTCGGGGCATTTTTTTTTACACCCCATGTACTTTCTGAGAAAACCTTAATGATCTTAATGTGGCTGCAAAAGACTTTCATTCTTCCATTAATGATGATCAGCCTTCATTGGAAGTAGTTCCGCCAAGAAAGTCACCTTCTAATGACGTGATGCCTTCATTGGAAGTAGTTCCGCCAAGAAAGTCACCAAGTAGGCCATTGCGACCTGGTGCTCCTACTTTAGAGCCACAAGAAACCATTTACCGCGCCAAATCAACCTTTGTTTCTGAGATGTGGGGTGCATTGTGTGGATGGATTACACAATTTTCCTTAGGTTCTTCAGATGGCTTTACAAAATTGGAGTCAAGTATTGCTTCAACTCTTGAGGAGATTAGAAAGGTAAACATTATTGATGTTTCTTTTTTAGAGGATCATGTCGAGAATTTCTTCAAGTCGTACTCAGAGTATGATACTTTAAGATCATCAAAGATGACTAAAGAATCACACGAAAAGACCCTCTCTGATGCATAACGCCGTTTCAATGGTGCAAAGCTGGCACATGAAAAGTTGGATGGATCCATGGATAAACTTCAAGTAACTCTAGCAGATGTGGAGAAAGACTTAAAAGCCTTGACTTCCAAGAAAAAGAAGGTCACCGCGCTCATTAACAAATATCAAGAGAAGTTGTCCAAAAGTCAAGAGAATGTCACCATTACGGAGGGCGAGATTTATACCATTGAGGCAAATAATGTGATGTCTAACGATAAATTTGAGAGACTAGCCAAGCTAGAAGGGGCAGTTGAGAAAAGTCGCCAAGAAATCATAAACTTCAAACTTTTTCCGTAGTTTGATTTTTTTTTATTTGCTTAGGATTTTCTAAGTCGCTCATTATGGTGTAGTGGTTCTTTTTTTGAATGAATAAAATAGTGACTTATATTTCAATAAGAATTTTCTCCTCTTGAATTTTGATTGTTTCTTTCCACGAGCCCCCTTTCCTTATTAAAAAAAAAGACTCCATAAGCTAGCGTTTATATGAGGATAGTAACAAAACGTTAACTTTTCAGCTTTCTACAGCTTTGCGCACATGAGAAAGAAAATTCATAACGTGGAGTAGTAGCACCGGAATAATGAGATTCTTTTTTTGTTGGAAATATAACTTCGAAATCTTCAATCTATATAAAAATCACGTCCATAGGATTTACGGATTAATACAGATTTGTCTCCAAAGTTAGCTCGAAATCCAGGTACTTGAATTTTCAGCTTCTTCAGCTTTGCGCACATGAGGAAGAAAATTCATAACATGGAGTAGGAGCGCCGGAATAATGAGCTTCTTTTTTTTTTGGAAAGACGACTTTGAGATCTTCAATCTATATAAAAATCACATCTATAGGATTTACAAATTAATACAGATTTTTCTTCAAGTCAGCTCAAAATTTGGGTGCTTGAATTTTCAGTTTTCTTCAGCTTTGCGCACATGTGGAAGAAAATTCATAACGTGGAGTAGGAGCGCCGGAATAATGAGCTTTATTTTTGTTGGAAAGACGACTTCGACATCTTGAATCCATAGAAAAATCATGTCTATTGGATTTACGGATTAATACAGATTTTTCTTCAAAGTCAGCTCAAAATCTGGGTGCTTGAATTTTCAGTTTTTTTCAGCTTTGCGCACATGTGGAAGAAAATTCATAATGTGGAGTAGGAGCGCCGGAATAATGAGCTTCTTTTTTTGTTGGAAATATGACTTCGAGATCTTGAATCCATATAAAAACCATGTCTATTGAATTTACGGATTAATACAGATTTGTCTTCAAAATCTGGTGCTTGAATTTTCATTTGAAAGAATTAGCATGATATTCACATGGCGACATTTTTTTTTATTCTTATGACTGAACCTAGAGTAATAATACTCTAAGCTGCCTACGTACCTCAGTGAAAAGGATCAAGTCATTACGTAGTTCAGAGTGTGATTTATTATTATTATTATTTTTTTTGTGTCCTAACTTTTGCCTAGGCCGCCTCTTTCGAGATTTTCAACCTAGCGGACATTTTTTTTTTGGGAGCCGTACATAGTTTATACTTTTGCGGGCTAAGAGTATGACGTTGCTTCAAGGATAGTACTTCTTCAAGAATTTTCCATTGATGGGACCAATCCGCAAGCCGTCTGCATCCACAATTTTGTATGCTCCGCTTGAATAGACTTCTTGAATGACATATGGTCCATCCCATTTTGATGTGAACTTGCTTTTCGATTTATGAGATATGATAATTGGTCTTCTTACCGCAAGGACTTGATCACCGACTTGGAAAGACCTTAGGCCAACCTTTTTATTGAAAGCACGAGAAAGACGAGCTTGATAGCACTCAAGACTTTGTTGAGCTTCCAACCTTTTCTCATAAAGAGATTCTAATTCTTCAAGGCGCAGACACACATTTTCTTCTTCAGTAAGTCCCTCTTGGATGGCAAGTCTCAATGACGGTATTTGTCGTTCAAGTGGAAGGACTGCTTCAGTTCCAAAAATAAGAGAATAAAGAGTTGCTTGAGTTGGCGTGCGATGAGTCGTCCGGTATGCCCAAAGAGCTTCTTCCATTCTATCATGCCAATTCCTTTTAGATTTGGAGACGACCTTCTTTAACAAGTTGCACAAGGTCTTGTTAAATGCTTTAGCTAGTCCATTTGCAGCAGCATAATACATTAATGAATTACGTTGCTTGAAGCCAAAAAGGTCGCAGATCTTATCCATCAATTTATTGGTGAATGGCTTTCCATTATCTGTTAGTATATAACTAGGAATGCCAAAACGATGGATGATGTTCACCCTGATGAAGTTTGCAACATTTTCCTTCTTTACTTCTTTGAGGGCTACAACCTTAGCCCATTTTGAGAAGTAATCTATCGCAGCTAAGATGTACAATTGACCACCAGAAGATTTAGGTAGTGGTCCAACTACGTCTAACCCCCAAGCATCAAATGGCCAAGATGCAATAGTCGGATGTAATACATCAGGAGGTTGGTGCATAAAGTTTGCGTGAAATTGGCATACTTGACATCTTCGAGCATAATCCAAGCAATCTTTTACCATTATTGGCCAATAATACCCCATTTTTTTTATATGAAAGTGTAACTTGGGCCCAGATTGATGTGATCCACAAACTTCAGAATGTGCTTCTTGCATAGCTTGAATCGCTTCTTCTTTCCCCAAACAACGCAAGAGGACTCTATCGAATGATCTTCGATATAGAGTATCTTTGTAGTAAAGAAACCTAGGAGCATGACGACGAATTTCGGTCTTTCTCTTTGGATCTTCTGGAAGTATATTGTAACACAAGTAATCAATAAGAGCGTGTTTCCAATTGACTATTACAGCTTGTGAGATAGCTAGAAGATGTTCAAACTTGCTTTCTTCATCCATATTCGGTGGTATAATCCATTTTTGGCAGATATTGATTTGCGCTTGATCAGGCAGAGTTAAAGTTGAAGCCAGAGCGGCTAAAGCATCAGCTTTCTTATTCTCGTTTCTTGGAACATGTTGAAGAGTTACATCTCCGAGCCATCTAATCAATTTTTGTGCATAGTCATGATAGAGACACAATTCTGGCTTTTTGACTTCATAGCTACCCAACAATTGATTGATCACTAATTCAGAGTATCCAAAAACTTGTAATTGCAATTGCTTCATATCAACCGCTATTTCAAGCCCAAGTATTAAGGCTTGATATTCTGCAACATTGCATTAAGGTGAAGGAATACAACAAGATCTCCTCTCGAGAAGTGACAAATATCACCCCAGCGCCAGCTCCTTCGCGATGTAAGGCCCCATCAAAATACATCTTCCAAGGCGATTGAACTTCAACAACCATTGCATCTTCATCAAGTAATTCATCTGTGAGTTCCCAATCATCAGGTATCGGGTGGTCTGCTAAGAAGTCTGCCAATGTTTTCCCTTTCACAGCCTTTTGAGGAACATACACAATTTCAAATTGCTGAAACTGGAGATACCATCTTGCTAGTCGATCATTGAGGACAGGTTTCGACATCACAAATTAAATGGGGTTGGCTTTAGAAATAAGACGGATGACGTGAGCTTGAAAGTAGTGTTTCATCTTTTGAATTGAGAAAACTAAGGCCAAACATAGCTTTTCGATTGGCGAGTACTTCAACTCATTTGGTGTCATCATCCTACTCAAGTAGTAAAGGGAATTTTCTTTCCCTTTGCCATTCTCTTGGGCTAAGAGTGCTCTCACTGATCTTTCTTAAGTTGATATGTAAAGTATCAATGGTTTTCCAGGAACAAGAGCTGCTAAAACTTGTGGTTTTGTTAAGTAAGACTTGATGCTCTTAAAGGTGTTACTACAAGATTGGTCCCATTCGAAAAGAGTGCCATTTTTCATAAGGCGGCTGAATGGTTGGCACTTTCTTGCTAGATTCGAGATGAATCTCCTAAGATATGCTAGCTTCCTTTGCAGACTTTTCAATTCATGGATGTTTCTTGGCTCTACCATCTTCAGAATTGCATCTACTTTTACTTGATCAATTTCTATTCCTCGATGTCGTACAATGAAGCTAAGGAATTTTCCAGAGGTAACTCCAAACGCACATTTCAAAGGATTCATTCTAGGTTAATACCTTCGTAGTAGATCAAACACCATCCTCAAGTCTTGCAAGTGATCACATTTTTTTCTTGATTTCACTACTAAATCATCAACATAACATTCAACATTTTTGTGAAGAATGTTATCAAAGATGTTTTGCATAGCTCTTTGGTATGTTGCTCCTTCTTTCTTCAAACCGAAAGGCATTAATTTGTAGCAATAAATGCCCTTATGAGTGCGGAATTCGGTCAACTCTTCATCCCTTGGCGACATGCAAATCTGATTGTAACCGGATGAACCATCCAAAAAAGACATCGCCTCATACCCAGTAGTGGCATCAATCATAAGCTCAGGGATAGGAAGTGGAAATTCATCTTTGGGACATGCATTATTGAGATCCCTAAAGTCAACGCAAACTAGAATTTGCTCATTCTTCTTCCTCACGGGGACAATACTTGAAACCCATGTAGGGTACTTAACTTCACGGATAAAGCCAGCCTCAATAAGCTTGTTAACTTCAGTTTCGATCACGGGAACCAATTCAGGCCTAAAACGCCGTTGAGCTTGCTTGATGGGACGTGCACCGCTTTTCACAGCAAGATGATGGACTGCTACCTTCGGGTCTAATCTAGACATTTCTTTGTAACTCCAGGCATATACATCTTTATACTCTTTGAGTAAGTCAGCCTAGGCCTTTTCCTCATCACTTGCTAGTGAAGCATTCACATAAATGGGTTTTGGATCTTTATCAGTTCCAAGGTTGATTTCTTTCAATGCATCAATTGTCACCTTTACTCCTTCTTCAAGTTCGGGTGGCGCATCTTTAGCATCTTCATCTTCTTGAGGTTCTCCATCATTGAAAGATATATGGTAAGACCATGAAACATTCTCCAACTCTCCATCAATTTGAATTGGGGTAAAAATATGCCTTTCATATTGTGTAGTGACATGATATGAAGAGCCAACATTTTCTTCATTTTCATCACGTTGCTTGGTGTAGACCATAACATGTGACTTTGCCTTTAGTACTTCTCCACATGAGACCACAATGTTCGTCTGCCGCCTCATTCTAGAAGGGATCAGACTTTGAAAGTCTTTAGGAGCATTTTGAGATTTTGGTAAAGTAGATTCTTGCATACTCTTGCTATTTCTCCAAACCTTATTTTTCTTCCTTAATGGCCCTAACCTCTCAAATACAGAAATCCTCTTCGTTGAGCTTCCAAGTCGATCAAACATAGAAGGCCTTTTGTTAAAATTAGTAGACTCATCTTCCACAGTTATGTAGTTGTTGCTTACCCTTTTTATGGAGACGCGGATAGGTGGAGGTTGTTTGTAGCCCAACCCTTCACGTTGTTACCTCATAGCAGGTTCTGATGGAAGCTTCCCCAATTTTGATGGTTCATTAGGATTGAATCTAGCTTTTGCTAGTAGCCTGTAAGCATTAAGATCAAAACCTTCTTCTGTATGCTTCATTGGGAGTGCTTCATATTGGGATGACTTAGGGGCCACCAATTTTTCGTGAAGTAATGACTTAGGAGCCACAGATTTCCCAAGTAATTTTGTGGATGACTTCATCGTATCAATTCGCCTTACAGGAAGGGTCAACCCTTCCAACACATTTTCTCTCAAGTTGAGAGAGTGTCCTTTGTCCTCGTTTACCTTTGGGACATAACGAAGAATGGGTGTGACCTTTTTACTTGAAGAAGCACCAATCGTGTTAGGCATCTTGTTTGGATTGCCAAGCTTTGAATTTTCCTTGTTTGTGACTTTTGCCTTACCGACCACTACCTTAGTCATATTGTTAAGGAGTCCGACATCTCCGAATGCAATGTCATCAACTTTTATGGAATATTTCTTCAAGTAAAACTTTGCGTCAGCAAAGTGATCTTCAGCTTCAGTGAATGGATTATCATCTGCAATAATCCTTTTTGCAACTCCATCCTCATATTACTTCAAACATTGGTGGTAGGTAGATGGGATTACTTTGTTCTCATGTACCCACGGCCTACCAAGCAAAATGTTATATGAAGTCTTTGCATCAATTACATGTAACCACACGCTTGATTGCAACTCTCCGATGGTAAGGTCTATTTTGACGGTCCCTATGGACCTTTGTCCTCCTTGATTGAATCCTTGGATCATCAAGAGACTATCAGTAAGATTTGTTGTTGATATCCCAAGTTCTTTCATTGTGTGAATTGGAAGGATGTTGATTCCAGATCCTCTATCGACTAGGATTCTATTCACCCTTTTCTCAAGTGCAAAACCAACCATGAATAAAGGGCGGTTATGAAATGTGTCATCAAACAAAAAATCATCGTCAAAGAATGTGATTTTGGCCGTACATGCATTTTCAACTCCAGGAGATGACTGTGGAGCATCTTTTGGTGATGGACATGATGTAGTTTCAACTTCAGGAGACAACTTTGGAGCATCTTTTGGTGATGGACATAATGAAGTTGCATCTTTTGCCTCATTTTCATCGATATTACAGCATAGAGCTTTTGTGCCATCACATGTAAACTTGGTGTAACACCAATTTGGCAAATATTCTCCTAATGTAATTGGTCGCCGTAGCTCTTGGTAGTGGTGCACCTTTATTTCCTTCTTCTTTGAATGCACGATCAAAGTTTTGATTTTGGGTCTCCTTACCATCTTTTCCCTGACGTGTTGCTTTGTTGACTCCTTATGCCAACACACTTTTTTGCGTCTACGGCTAGTCACAAGAGTCCAGCCCAAATCATCAAGATCATCTACTGGGTCTTCATTTTGTCTTGTCGATCCCTCTCCTACAGAAGCCACATCATTTAGTATAGGAAGAGATAACAAATTATTTACATCAATGGGCTCTTGATAACGTTCAAATATACTTCTTGAAAAGAAATATAAACGATCGTATGCAATATATTTAGCCAACTATGAGTCAGGGTCGATCCCACAGAGAATATGGAAGAATATTGTCAATAGCAAATATTTAACTCGATAGTCGTTATATAAAAACGGGGGGGGGGGGATTAATTTGAAATAAAATAAACAAACAATAAAAAGATAGCTTTGAACTAAGTATTTATTTATATTCAGATTATTAAAAGTAACTAGGAATGTGTTCCCCATAAGCTCATAACGCAGTAATCCTAATAATAGTAATCCTTTTCTAGTGTATTACATGCAAAGTGATAAGTTAGGTATCTCTAAATCCTTGGTCCGGCATCTAGAGAATTTCACCCCGCACCTTGGTCCGGCTACGTGTGTATAATTTACTAACCCTTACCTTTACCTCATATTAGACATCATAATCGATGTTTGGCTTAGTTATTACTTCGCACCAATCGACACTAGCCTATTAGATAGTATCACACTAAATCTATGTTGATAATTCTTTTCTTGTTAACTACCTCCTTGGTCCGGCAAGTAGTAACAAGGCGAGTTCTAACGTTGGCCACCGTTAAAAAGACTTCTAAACGAAAGAATTATCAATGCATGCAAAACACTATTCAAGAATTGCTTATTTACTATTCATACTTTGTTAATCGCTTATGGTTCCCACAACCTAGTTATGAAAGTTAGCTACTCATTATTTCAAAAACACAATCAAAATTTATTAAAATAAATATGTTTGTGTTAATCATAAAAAGTTAAGAACAATAGCTAAACTATCTTTTATTAATCACGAATACAAATAAATAATAAAGGAGAAGAAAGAATAAACCACAATTCTCCGGCCTACGGCGGCCCTTCCAAAGTTCCTAAGCTAGAAGAAAATTTATATTGTGTCTTGTATCTTGGTTCTTGGCTTCCTTCAAGAATAACTTTTCATGCCCTATTTATAGATATAGAAACCCTAAATAAAATAATTGAATCCATCTTAAATTAGGAAATAAAAACCAAAAGCAATCGAATTCCTTTTTATTTTCGGTGAAGCTGTCCGTGTCAATTTTCTTTTGCTGTTGTAGCCTTCCATTGTGAGACGTGTACAGTAGAGGTAAATTGAAAATTTCCAATTGCAACGCCTTTCCTTATATACATAAATATATTATTTTATTCAATTTAATCCATTAAGCTGTCTGCTTGATTTCCTTCTTCAACCTTCCATCTTTAATTCATTTTAGCTCAAAACTTCTTTATTTTTCCACCAATTTAATCCTACAAATAAAATATACCATTTAGCACAATTCATAAAATTCATGCTCATAAAGGACATATATAAATAATAAATGTGAGGAAATAGTGATTAAAAATATGTATTTTTAGTCTCACATCAACACCCACACTTAAACTTTTGTTCGTCCTCGAGCAAACACTAAAACTCATCCCAAAAAAAAAAAATCATCCTAGCAATGCCATCACTTTGGTTAATACAAACAATTATGTCATATACCAATTTCAAAACATCAAGTAGACTTTTCAATCATTATGCAAGACATCCAAATAAACAACAAACCTCTAACCTCCTAACTTCAAAGAAGGACTTTGAATTCATTAAATTTAAGTTTGCTCACCTACTCTCATCAAAGAAAGTTAAGAAAATCACCTATCTATCATGAAACAAGTGCCCTCACAAGAAGAAATAGTCCACACACTCAAATCAAAAGATTGAATATAAATTAAGGACTTGGCATCAAAGAATACTCACACTCGCAAAGAAAATTCACATGTATGCACAAAGAACCATATGTTTGCCCATTATGTACATCTCCACTAATTAAGCATGCTTGAATAGAATCAAATAGGACTTTAACAGGTTGTAATGTAGGCTAGGGGACGGATAGGAAAACTATATAATAGTGACTTACACTTCCTTAAGCATTTTGCAATTTTAGACTTCATCACCCATTAATTTCTTCTCTTTATTTTCAGCCCTCTCTTCAACAATTATTTCACAAGTAATTCTCATCTCAAGAATGCTTCAATCTTTTCCTTTTTTTTTTTTTACTTTTATAGTTTTCCTTCATAATAGCCACCCTCAACTTACGTATTTTACATGCGTTAAGGTGCACGATGTCCTTGGAAGGACCAGGGCCATCATCAAGGTAACTTTTTTTTTTTTATGTTACATTCTTTCAAAGAGGGCTTTTAAACACTTTGTAGCTATCATTGATTACCTTTTCACTCAACCATCCTTTTTTTTCCCCGAATTGATAATTGGAATAAGTCTATGCTATAATGCTCAGGGAAGCAAGGTGCAAAAACTAGGAATTCAACAAAATAGTCAAAGGTAAAATATGGCTACCAACAAAAGGCTACAGGCTCAAAAGGGCTAACTAGTGATAAAATATCTGAAAAGGCTAAAATTTACCAGACAAATCAAAGAAAGCCTATTATCATATCCTAAACAAAGCAACACTTTTTATTTCGCTTCAATAACATGCAGGGCAAGTTCTAGACTAAGATACAAAACATAGAATAAACAAAATCTCACCACACTTGGCACAAATATCAATCAAGATGGATCAATTCCACTTCTAAGAGAGACAGGATCATAATAAACTACAAAATAAAATAAGTTATATACAAAGTCACAACCATGAGCTTAGATGTCAAAGAGTCTGCATTTTTTTTATCAAGCATTCACAGGAAAGTACTTCTCAAAATTAGGCCCAAACAGTAAGTATCACATAACTCAAAAGGATCTTTTCTTTTCTCTCCAAAAAAAAAAAAATTAAAACAAAAATAAAATTTATTCCTAAAAAAATAAAAGAAACTCAGTTCAAAGGGACTATCCTCAGGAAAAGAACCGAAAACAAAAGCCAAGGAACCCATCCTAATAAAAAAAAACTCAATAAAGCAGTAAAAACTAGGAATTTATTCTTCCACCCCACACTTAAAAAGATTCTATGTCCCCAAAGCATTAAATAAAATTTAAAACAAGGGTTAGAAAAACTCTCTGAGGTCTCATGACCTAGCTAGTAGCATGTCTTCTTTATTTTAATCAAGGGTCGAACGCACCCCACAATTAAGCTCAAACATGCTCCTTTTTTTTTTGGATACTCAAACTTTCCCTAATCTGTAAAAAAAAAACAAGAAAAGAAAAAAAAATGATACTAATAAAATAAAAATAAAATAAAATAAGAAGTTACACTAATAGTTGGGTTGCCTCCCAATAAGGGCTTAATTTAACGTCGCGGCACGACACCATCAATTTTACTATTTTTCCTTCCACTTTGAAGATATGAATTGCACCCCTAATTTTACATCAATGTTTCTATTTCGCTCAAGGGGTGGTGGTACAAAAATAAAGGTCCCCAGCAGTAGATATCGCATTATGCACTTCTTGGATCCTAAGTGAGGAATGTAATTCTCCGATATTGAAACAATAAATTCAAGAATATAGACACAATTTTCCTCCTCCATACATTCTTCTATAGGCTCAGATGGCTCGATTAATTTCTCATCATCTAAACATAATGTGGAAAAATGATAGGAATGAGGTCTAGTGCGCCCTAACTTATGAATTGTATTATTATTTACACCCTCATATTTACACATACTAGAGTTTTTAAAAATAATATTATCTACTTCATTACATAACTCTAGTGTACTCTTCTCAACAATGACAACATCAATAAAAGTATGATCAAGCAATTGGCCCTCAACTTTTAGTTCTTCAAGTTGACTTATAAGTAATTTTTCTTCCTCACACATATTATTACTAAATTGTTGGGT
>NC_064284.1:27288955-27291442 GCF_019186545.1 Solanum stenotomum
CTTATGGTTCCCACAACCCTAGTTATGAAAGTTAGCTACTCATTATCTCAAAAACACAATCAAAATTTATTAAAGTAAATATGCTTGTGTTAATCATAAAAAGTTAAGAACAATAGCTAAACTATCTTTTATTAATCACGAATAAAAATAAATAATAAAGGAGAAGAAAGAATAAACCACAATTCTCCGGCCTCCACGGCGGCTCTTCCAAAGTTCCTAAGCTAGAAGAAAATTTATATTATGTCTTGTATCTTGGTTCTTGGCTTCCTCCCAGAATAGCTTTTCATGCCCTATTTATAGATATAGAAACCCTAAATAAAATAATTGAGTTCATCTTAAATTAGGAAATCAAAACCAAAAGGAATCGAATTCCTTTTTATTTTCGGTGAAGCTGTCCGCGTCAATTTTCTTTTGTTGTTGTAGCCTTCCATTGTGAGACGTGTACAGTAGAGGTAAATTGAAAATTTCCAATTGCAGCGCCTTTACTTATATACATAAATATATTATTTTATTCAATTTAATCCATTAAGCTGTCTGCTTGATTTCCTTCTTCAACCTTCCATCTTTAATTCGTTTTAGCTCCAAACTTCTTTATTTTTCCACCAATTTAATCCTACAAATAAAATATACCATTTAGCACAATTCATAAAATTCATGCTCATAAAGGACATATATAAATAATAAATGTGAGAAAATAATGATTAAAAATATGTATTTTTAGTCTCACATCAGCTCGAAGTCTCCAAACTTAATCATTCTTGTCTGATTGGTGTTTGGAATGTCTTGCTCCATATTTCCTTCAATAAAATTGCAGGTCATGACCGGAATGGGTAAGTCAGAAGCGAATCTAACGTGGTTTGAACTCAATTTCTCATCTTCAAGTTCAATCTTCCCTTCGCGAGCTAAGTCTATGATTCTATCCTTGAAGACGAAGCATTTCTCGATAGGGTGTCCAACCAACTGATGATATTTGCAGTATTTTGGATCATCACTCCTCCTTGCGTCATCTAGTCGTTTCATCTTTGGTAACTCAAAAAAATTTATCTCACGGAGTTCATCAAAGATTGTAGAAACATCTGAGTCAAGAAATGGGTAGTCCTTCCGTTGCATTTCCTTCAAGGTGAGCTTTTGATTTGTCTTTCCTTCAAAAGAATTCGCTTTTGCGCTCTGCATATTGCCCACCCTTGTGGTGAATTTCACATGAGAGGCATTGACGTTCATGGATTCTTTGTTTTTAGTTTTTGACAAATATTTTCCCACTTTCTTGAATTCTTGCCTTTCTTTGACTTTGCGGAGTTCGTGGACATGTGGTGCTTCAGTTCCGACCGACGACATGCTTAACTCCATATCATGAGCGCGAGTGGCCAACTCTTCAAAAGTTTTAGGCTTTATGCCTTGCAAAATATAACGGAGACCCCAATGCATACCTTGAATGCACATCTCTATGCCCGAAGCTTCACTAAGTCTATCTTTACAGTTTAAACTTGCATGCCTTCATCGGTTGATGAAGTCAAAGACTGGCTCTTCATTTCGCTGACATGTGTTTGTAAGTTCCACCATGCTTACAGTACGTCTTGTGCTATAAAAACAGTTGAGAAATTCTTGCTCCATTTGTTCCCAACTATCAATGGAACCAGACTCAAGGTCTGTGTAACAATCAAAAGCATTTCCCTTAAGGGAACAGACAAATTGTTTGACGAGATAATCGCCGTGTGTTCCAGCATTGTTGAAGGTTTCGATGAAGTGTGCCACATGTTGCTTTGAGCTTCCCTTACCATCGAACTGCTGAAACTTTGGAGGTTGATAACCGACAGGCAGTTTCAAACTATCAATCCTTGCGGTGTATGGCCTTGCATATGTCAAGGAGGATTTTGTTGCAACCTCGTACTTGTCTTTAATGGTACCTATGATGAACTCCCTGATTTGGTTGACCGGGATCGTTCCTTCCGAAGAAACTTGGATCTCTTTAGCATATTCAACTTACTTTGTGGGGAGATCGAGTGTCTCTTGGACTTGCGGATGTTTTCCAGGTGCGTGACTTGATTCTTCATCCATCATACCCTCCACCCTATCAGTTAGCTTAACAATTAGAGCATCTTGATCTTGAACATACTTGGTCAAGCCTTCAATAGCTCTTGTCAAGCTCACAAGTTGTTCTTTTACAGATGAAGCGTTAGTCACCATTGCGTGCATTACCATAGTAGGTGGCGGAGAGTAACGTTGATTTTCCTTAACATGAGATGCAAACATGTTATGTGGGGTAGATCCCGTGCTTAAGACATCATTGTCTGCCGAAGTGAGGGATTTCTCGTATATAGATGGGCTCAATTGGGCAAGAACCCTCTCGACCATTTCAACGATGTTTTCCTTTGCAGCTTTTGCAGGAGACTTCACATGTTTTGGAGACAAACCAAAGACAGTAGCAGATTCAGACGACACTCGTGAGGCTTGTTGTCCCAGCAATTTGGCTTGGTTCCTTGTGATAGT